>NC_143578.1:53290817-53352395 GCF_048544385.1 Mastigoproctus giganteus | reverse complement strand
AGAGAGAACAGAAAGAGAGAGAAAAGAGAATGAAACAGGAAGGGAATATAGAAGAAAAACCAAACACGTAGAAAGTAAATGAAATAGAGATGAATGAGAAGAAATACAGAGAAAGGAAAGGAGAATGTGTGTGTGAGAGAGAGAGAGAGAGAGAGAGAGAGAGAGAGAGAATGAAAAGGAAAATAATGGAAAAACACAAGAAGAAATTAACGGGATAAAAAGAAAATGAAACAGAAAAAAAAATGCAAACGAAAGAGAAAAATCAAACGCAGAGAATGAGAGAGGGAATGAAGGGAAGAGTGGCGAGGAGTGCAGAGAAATGACAGAGCACGGGAAGATAGATGAATGGAAAAGAGGAGAGGGTGAAAGATGAAAGACACTATGCAAAACAACAAAGGCAGCTAAACATACAGAAACACAGAGAGAGAGAAAGAGAGATTTGTCACTCTCTCTCTCTCTCTTGCATAAACATACTGTGCCAATTTGCGGATTGCCGTTATGTTGGTAATGCAGCAAAGTGGCGATTACACCAGTTCCTCGGGGCTGCATTAAAATTATTATAACGCCACTGCTAAGTGATTTGGACGTTTTACTAGCCATTCTTTGCCTCCAATGCGGCGCTGTCACTCTTCTAATCCACCGAATAGAGTTGCATTTTATTAACTTGCATACACCCCCTCGATTCTGTTAGTACACTTGGCAGCTTTCCAGCATCTAATTTACTTTGGATGCCTAACAGTGCTCCTTCAAATGACCTGCCATTATTCAGTGTTAACAAAAGAACCTTTTCACTTATCACACGATTTCGGCTGCCCTTTTTTCTCTCCATCCACTTCTTTTACCAACAAACATGGCTATTTGAAGAAAAAAAAATAATATGCCTCTTTGTCACGCTGGACTTTCCCAACTAATTGATGAAGTGTTCGGATTTGGCACCCAGTCAGACTAATGGCGACGACAATTAACTAATAATCCAAATGAATTTGAGACGAGCACCCACTTAGCAGTCGGCCATTGTAACTCCATATTCTCCTTCGCTGTCCGTCTGCAATGTAAATTACTCCTTCCTTGAACGTCTAAATCTGACACCAAAAGAAAAAAAACCTTAATGATTGCTTATCTCATAGTCCCAAACGTCTCCGATTTCACTTCGAAATCGGCTACATTATCAAATCGCAATATCCAATTACATCTCGCAATTTATGCGGAAGATGGCGCTGAAATCGGATGACGTATAACCACTAATTACAGAAAGATTTAAACGTACGGGCAGAAGATCGCAATTTTTTAGTTCCAAAAACCACCGGTGGTGCCTTAAACAAACACTACGCCATTGTACGTCGATCGGGGCGCTGTTGGCAATTTTTAGTTCCAAAAACCACCGGTGGCGCCTTCCAAAAAACACTCTACGTCAATAGGGGGCGCTGTTCGCTTTACAGTTTATATTAGTACCTCGAAATTCCACATGTGGCGCTGTCTACGATAAAAAAAAAACCTATCGAAAGACGTGGACTTCGAAAATGATTCTTTAGTAACGTATCGTTGACAGTCACGTCTGCTAATAAAGAAACACTGATGGGTGAAGGTTTTTTGTCAAGAAAGATAACACCACTGAGGAATTAGGTTGCAGAAGGAAGTAGCCATGTACCTAATTTAAAGCTCAGTTGCAAGCAGTGCTTTCTTTCCACCTCCCACGCATCCTCACGTACAAGACACAAAGACAACACACATAACTAGCGCGATATCAAGGCGTCAAGCCATGTACTGAGGAGACAGAGCAGCAGGCTGGAGAAAATTGAACAGCTGTAGAATCTCTTTTCAACTGTATAGAAATTGACAAGGCTCGCCTCCTTTTGTAGGAGAAGCAAAACACAGGGTGGCTATTTATTTTGTCATTACTATTTACGGCCTTTAGCAGCTTCGCGCAGAGACGTCAATTCGAGGGTATGCAATGCGCACACGCGCACACATACAGGTTCTACATTTATGGAAAACTAATATATATCCTACAATACTTGGCCAACCGGATCACGCAGTATGCAAAGTTTTTATCGATTTTTACCTAAGTACCAGCTTAGGCAAGGCACGGAAACTGACGCTACTATCGTCTGCTACTGCTAAGATGTGTGTGTGTGTTGTAGGGGCGGGTGGAGAAGAAGGGGAAGGGGGTGTCGTTTTCTCGGTACATACTCAGGTAAATCTGCTAAGAGCGTCTTATCCTTTAAGGCAACAAGCAGTAAAAATTAAGACCGCCAAAGTTTTTTTTTTTTTTTTAACTTTTACAAAACTCTCTCGGTGTCTTAAATAAGATCACTTAATGCGGATCAAAAGAAGCGTGGAGTCGGTGTCACCGAAATAATCCGCATAGGTAAGATAAACAAAATTATAAAAACGGAATTTAAAGGATTTCATGAAGATAACTTAGTTTTAAAAAGTTCATTCTTCTTTCACTTTCTGTTTTCTTTTCTAAGTCTTTTAAGCGTATCAGATAAAAAAATTCCCCGTTTACAGTTGTTTCGCTTAACAAATTTTCGTCATAATGCGATTTTTTCTATCATTGGGGATTTTTACTTAGCCTGCAATACTCTGGGTGTTATTAGGTATTAAGTCAAAATGTGAACCCGTATCTCCGAATTGGTCCAGTGGATAACGTACTTTCCTAATAAATAAAGATCAAGGGTTGGCATCCAGCCTCCAGTGTGAGTTTTGCGATTATAAACCAACAGTACGTGCTACCTCGACAAATTTCCCCTGTTCTGGTACGGTTTTTCCCCCTTAATGAGACAGCAAGACATCGAAATGACTGTCCGGGTGGGTCCAGTGAAGGGACGGATAGCAATTTGATCAGTCACCCAATGTACGTATGTAGTGTTTATTTCTAGTGCAATGCCTAAGCAACACGATGTAAAGGTGTTACTCATGAGATACCAATTCCATTTCCATAATGGCATAGAGGAAAATTGTGGTCTGGTTGAAACCCGGGCAGCACAGCAAGCTACATATCCTTATAATTTAATTCTGTCTAACGCAATTGTACAACCCCTCTTTCTGCTCCCCCCCCCCGGTACAATATATCTGGCTAGAGATCGTGGTCATTCTTTGTGATCGAGAGAGAGAGAGAAAGCAGCAAAGGGAGAAAACAAAAGAATAAGAATGGAAGCACGTGCAAACACACAATCCTACTAAACGCCAGCAGAATGACAAAAGCTAATTGGATTCCGGCCACTAACCCTTCGTTTCCCATCAGTACAAGCGACCTGCCGCTCAGAGTAGAATCGCTGAAGGACCTGGTCGTTTGTGGAGGATAAGTGAAAACCAGAAAGAGGATTTCTTGTAGTAACACGCGAAACCCTCGTGCATACCCATAGGCGCACAAGCAGAATCCACCAAGATTCCATTAGCCAAACATAATAAATAGATACTCCCTTTTGTTGTTGGTGGTGCCATTCTCCCTCCCTCCCCCCCCTATCTTTTTATTATTTCTTTTCCCTAGTTTCAAGTATACATCTATTAAACTCGGTGAATAACTTGATTAAACTTCTGTTTTAATCAGAATGGTTTTTCCATTCAAGATATCGGGAATCTTTGACTTTCTGCACAGTGATTAATGATAATGCATTTATTATTAGATAGACAATATTCTGGCTTATATATAAAAAAAATGGTTGAATTAAATCATAGCAACTGTACTATATGTACTGTACACAGAAAAAAAAAAAAGACTTCAGTCGATGAAATCGACAAGAACAAATTATACCGACCATCAGGGGGCGTGCATGTCGTTTTCTATCGATATTTTTTATGCTAGAACATGCAATACAATGAACCACACTGCCATTTTGGTAGCAAACGATGAAAAACCAAGTTTATCTGAAAATAGACTATGCTATCGACACACTGAGCAACTACAGCAGACAATCGTACAAAGTTGCAGACGATCTTACAAAGTTATTAAAACGAAAACACGAAATGGACAATTCTCTGTTCCTGTCTTTTATTGTAGATGAAGCTGACAGTACAAAAACCCAAACATATTGTGAAATCTTTATTTTTTTCTTTTTTTTCTTTGCCCCCGATTCCCTTAACTGATTTTGAAGATCCCTAATTAAAAAAAGAAGAAAAAAAAAAAAGGGCGAAAGAGTCGTCTTTCTTCTTTATTCGAAAAAAGATAAATAAAGAAAAAAAAAAAAAAAAAATTATTCTTTTCTCCCGAAAACGGAAAAGAGTTGAAAGGTGATTTTCCACGTGCATTCCATGACACCATTCTGTTTCCCCGAAATGTAAATGCCATACGCTCTAACAGTTATGCTACAAAACTGCTTTTGTATTCACTTTTCAAAGCACTCACTGAAGTGAGACTTTGCAACAATGAGACGCTGCAGCACGTGACGGGTTCAACTGAGAACTGTTTCTTGTTCATTTACAACAAACCCGATGAAAACGAAACAATGCGACTTTTTGAAAAACACGAAGAATCCCACGTTTCATTGTACTACCGCTAAAAACAGAGCCACGAATGTTTTGTGCTGGGTCCCGTAAAAGCACCCTTTTTTTGAAAGCGCACAAAAAAAAAAAAAAAAAATTCTATTATATTTTAGCGCTAAAAACCTTATTGTGTTCAAGTCCATTGCCCGCACACGCAAACGAGAGGTTAATTTAATAGCAATCTGTGAATAATTATTGATTAACTCTACCAAAATAAGTTTGGTATTTTTCGGATCTCTTGTTACTGTCAAGAAGTACCGTTTTTTCGAATTACCGTTTCTGTCACGCCACCTAGCGCTATTTTACAACTGCCTTGTTTGGTATTTTTGAGATTTTTTTCAAAGTACAGTTATTCCCACGCCACCTGGCGTCAGTGTCTTGCATACGAGTTTTTACGAAAATAAATGAAAATCGACAGTAACGAGAGATATTCAGATATCTCTCGTTACTGTCACGCCACCTAGCGTTATTTGATAACCACCTTGTTCGGTATTTTTATCGATTTTTGCAAAGTACCGTTACTGTCATGCCACCTAGTGTTATTTTATAACCACCTTATTTGATATTTTTTAGATTTTTACCAAGTACCGTCACGCCACCTAGCGTTATTTTATAACCACCTTTGTTCGGTATTTTTTCGAAGTACCGTTACTGTCACGCCACCTAGTGTTATTTTATAACCACCTTATTTGATATTTTTTAGATTTTTACCAAGTACCGTTACTGTCACGCCATCTAGCGTTATTTTATAACCACCTTGTTCGGTATTTTTTCGAAGTATCGTTACTGTCACGCCACCTAGTGTTATTTTATAACCACCTTGTTCGGTATTTTTTCGAAGTACCGTTACTGTCACGCCACCTAGTGTTATTTTAAAACCACCTTATTTGATATTTTTTAGATTTTTACCAAGTACCGTTACTGTCACGCCACCTAGCGTTATTTTATAACCACCTTGTTCGGTATTTTTTCGATTTTTTCGAAGTACCGCTACTGTCACGCCACCTGGCGTCAGTGTCTTGCGTACGAATATTTATGTAAATAAATAATCGCAAATCAATAAATCAAAAGTGGCGTGTTTTGTTTATAATGAGCAGCGCCCTCTATTTAACTGGACGCATTTAGAGCGAGCAATTTCTGGTGCGCTTACAGCTGGTGATTACGCTTACTGAAAAGGATGGGCTTTGGATAAACGAGTTTCATTCAACATATCGGGTGAATGACTCGAGACACCCATCGCTATTTTCTGAGGTAAGAAAAGTTTTCTGGAACTTTAGAAAGTATATTAGGTCAGTTAGTGTGTGTAAAGGAGATTAGATTCTCCACAAATACACCGACAAAAGATTTCCTTCTCTTAAACGTATCTCAACATTGATTTTGGCGGTGGAGTCTTCCCCCTTACACTATTTCAGTGCGAACGCATTGTAAATGCTGCTCTCAGTAGCCACTTAATGGATTTTTTTTTCTTTCTTTCTCTTTTTCTTCGTTTTTCTTCTTTCGAGGTTGTTACTGGTCGAAGTTTCGTTTTATCGTGGATTAGCAGACGCACTTCTCAAAGACTGTCTGGCTTGTAATATTTCGGGACGATGTTAGTTATGTGTGAGGGATAAAAGAGGAAGAAGGAAGAAACCTTTTTGAAGTAGTCCAATGTAGTTGCAGTGCAAATAGTTGTAAGAAGGAAAGGCAACATTAGAGAACCCCTTTTGTTTGCGTTAGTAGTAGAACCCATTGACCATAACTCCTCGTCACCCACTTAACAACAAAAGCATGGATGCTCGGAGGATTTTTTTCCATCTCGTTTTGCTGCCCATTTCACACAACAGCTAAAGAAAGGGAGAAATCAAACAGGAGTCTCTCTCTCTCTCTCTCTCTCTCTCTCTCTCTCTCTCTCTCTCTCTCTCTCTCTCTCTCTCTCTCTCTGTGAAGCAACTGTCAAGGATGATTGATTGCACTGGACTGTGACGTCAGCGTCCTTTACTTGGGCCTAACCAACAATAGCACTAGTTCAGTGCATGTAGCCTTTACATGTGATAGCTTGTTGGGAGAATCGTGTGCCAGACAGCATCGGCTTTGGGTGGTGGGAGGGGGAGGGGTAGGGAAGATCGATGGCAACTTTGTTAGGAACAGGGATTAAAAAACATAATGTCCGTGGAGTCACTGAGACTTCACTTCCATATACTGTGTATAAACACTGGGATGGTGATACTGATAGAAAGAACGATAATAATGGTGGGTGAAATAAAAATCGATTGATGGATAGAGAAAGGGAGACTAAACAGTTGAATTGTTTAGGTTGTTGGAACAATTGGTTTGCTATACTATGACCATGAAGAATTTCAAACAACCAACCTGTTCTGTGGGATGGAACATCGAGTTTCGACAAGAATCGAACCCAGACCCTTTTGATACTGTCTGAGAGAAACAACCCTATCCGCTGAGCTGTCTGGAAGAGAGATGGTTGTTTACAGTTTCAGAGGAGACAACTATGGCCATTAAAAAAAAAAAAAAAGAAAGAACAATAGAAGTGCTATATTACCTCTCCGAACGAGTGGTATGCGACAATGAATTGATTTGACTTAGAAATTGATAGAAAGATAGATGTGCTGAGAAAAACAGAGAGCAATTTTACTATTGATCATCACTCGAAAAGTATATCATCCATTATTGAAAATTTCATGTACTAGATGCGCCAAAATAAAGTACACTGAGAAATTCATTAACATTTTGATAGTTACACATTTTTCTACATTATAAAACAATTTCATTGACCATGTAGTCTACCAAACGGGGGTATCGAGTTTGTTTCTTTCTCACAATTTCGTGTTAGCTTTCTAGTGGCGAACCTAAAACCATTTGAAAAATGGGTGTTTATGAAACTGATGATCACCAAAATGACCACGACTCTTCTACGCTATTCTCCGGCCTAGAAACTCACCATCTGTAAACGAGGTCTTGTTAGGAAATAGTGTTCAGAAGCGATCTGGACTGCACTGATTATCACCTTCAAGTTGAGTTCATTATCGCATTCCACTATCTGCAATGTCCAAACTGGAATTACTTAAGAGGTCCCAAAACAAGTTAAATTTTCCATTTAAACTTGCATGCATTATCTTAGTCCAACTGACAGATCTCCCGCTTCGCATATAGAGCCAATGGGCAACTGCCTAACTTCCATTATGATTGCGCCCTCGCGGCTAGCAGGGTGGTTACCATCATTTTTTTTCATACAGTGTGGAAAGGGACCTGATTCGAATTCCATGGGAACTCTGCTGAGTTTGATTTTTCATCCAGCAAAAAAGCAAGCCAACAAAAGAATAATAATGCGTACAACGAAGCCTCGTGGTGTTCGCTGCATTGGGATGAAACAGAAGTGTCGGTCGCTTTCTCCATTATGTTTCATCTAATTTTTCTTGCTAATTAACCTTCAAACGGCTAAACAGACGGGTGAAACCCCAACGATAAAAACAGTTATTTTCTCCCTAAGTGTTAAAAGTGTTATCAGTACCTAAAGGGCATCGATCATTTATAATCGCATGCAAAATCGCACGTACATTATCTACTTACACTATTAGCAAGCCACCAAAATGAACCCTAAGATCGTAGCCGAATAAACACACACACAAGTTTACTTGGAAAAAGCTAATTGATTAGCCCCCAACCTTACTGAAACAATCAAATGACAGTTTGGGGTGGTCTCCAGTAACAAATTATTCTTGCGAGGCAAAACACCCCAATTGGTCACGAGATGGACTCTTAGAAACTTGCAGTGGACGTGGTGTCGAAGCGCTATAGGAAGAATATAGATGGCTGTGGACCCAACCCTCTCATAAGCGGCAGCTCTAATTACAGGCCTCGACCCAGTGATTATCACCAGGCCTTGATTGAAAAGTTATTCAAGCGAAAACTCTGACAAAATACCTCATTCATCAATATTTAGCATGATGTACGCTCGTCAGGTGAATAGAGTCCAACCTCTGGGGACAGGTATTGGAGAAAAGGTTGTAAACTTTCATCATAACTCTTTTCTGTCTTCTTTTCTAACCCTTCAAGCTTTTGTAGGTAATGTAAACAGGGCCATGACCAAATATCTGTTTTTGCACTTTCGCTTGTATCGCCTCCAGTGTTCATCTAAACATACTACAAAATTAAAAGGCGTCGTTAACAATTTAGATTTAATTTCGCTAATAACTGTCCTCTAGATGGCGTCTAAATACAAACACATTTCATGCTGATGGACAGCTATGTAATGAACATTTGTCAGGCAAATGTTTGTTGGGATTATATCGTGGGAAACTGGGGTCGTAAGGCCTATAAAATGATAGCCAAACCTCATCTTCAGACACTGCTTAAGAAACTTAATATCATAGTGCCAAACTCATGTGTCCCGTGGAGGGAAAACAAACAAAAAAAAAAGCATCGCAAAACCACTAAAACTTATTCTCTTACCACAAAAAAAAAAAGAGGAGATGCTTATGTTTCAGTTTTTTTTGGTTCCGTTGACTGCTATTAAGACCTGAAGTGGTGTCACTAACACCCCACTGTGAGGTCCCCATCGTGAGGTGTGAATACTATTTCCTAGCAGTTGTACGCCACTGATAGATTTTGCGCATGCTCACGCACACACACACACACACACGCATCCGTGAGCTGCTGTATATATGTCAATCCATTAATCTTTGTATGTTTTCTCTCCTCGCTACAAGAGAATAAAATTATTAATAAAGAGCGTGGTCTAACACGTCTACTTCGTACGCTGGTTGCCATGGAAGCACAACCCACCACAGACAAATTGCTTTTGTCCTACCACTAGTTCCTGCCAAATAGAGAGGGTGGAGTCCAGGAAGCTCGGATTTGGTGCTGCTGACAACAACGGCCGTCACAATGAGGTTCACCGTCTAGGGATTTCATTACCTTTCCACTATGAAAAGGGTACAGTTAGGTGACATTTACCCGCACTAGGTGGACACTTGCGGTATCGAACATGTGAGTGTGTATCTTCATACGCTGGTTTCCAAAACTTAAACACACCTACATTGTTAAGATATTTTTCCACATAGATTGTAAAACGTATACAATGAACGGATTGTTACATCCCTAAAAGGTGGCGCTGATTTCACGTACTGAATGAAGATTAACGTGGCCTACAAAAAATCTGTATTTCCAATGTGTTAAGAAAGGGAATAGGGACCATCCGTCTGATTATTTGCCCTAGAGAGTCGATGAAAGGCTTGAGAGCTGGTCAGACTCCAGTAGATGTAGCCAGGTGACTCAATGTTGATTTATGCCAATGTCCACAGTTGTTGAAAAGGTTCCAGGAGTTAAGAGTGGAACCACAAGACAGGGCATCAGCATCACTTGCCATTTGCGCAAGGGTAGTATGTGGAAGACCAGTTTTCGGAAAATTCGAACTCAGACCTCTCTAAACGAGTGAAACGTGGCGAAACTGTCACGTAGGGCAAGAGGCGTTTGTGTTTGTTTTAATTGCGGTCTCCAGGGTTTCCCCTATATGCCTCTGTGTCACGTAGGGCAAGTGATTTTGGACAGATAAACATAGAGCAAGAACCTCGAATGAAAATATACTTACGGCTACAGAGGAAGACACGGGTTGGCATCACCAACTCAACCATGCCATGTGTGGACGTCATGGCAACTCTGGAATATCTCTACTTTTATTATATAAGAGTTGCATGCAGATAAAAACGCATGCAAGCCTCTCTATGCAAAGACCTCCGATTGAGTTTGTTCTCCTAAAACACACGAGAGCATCTGAATTGGTGTAGGGAGAATTTTATATGGATCCAAAACCAGTGGCAGGGTTTAGTTATCAACTACAGTACTTATTGATGAATCCAGATTTTGTTCTTTAGAGCGATTTTAGCCTACACTCATCTGCTGCTAGTGATATGGCATTTCTTCAATAACTTCATTAAAAGGAGTAGTGTGTTGATTTAGAATACTGTTGTAGGGTTTTAGATGCATCAACAACTTAGGCCATATATAATATGTCTGTAATTTGCGCGTGTTCTGTGGTCGATTTGCTGTTTACTAGACAAAAAAAACCCCCAGAGTTTCCGGGAGAAAAACCATGCTACTCTCGCATAAGACCGACTAACTTACCCACGTTGAGAAAAAGACATAAAAATTCCTCGCCTCAATGAAGGGATTCGAACTTTCGTTTTTTCCACCCGTTGTGGGAAGGATGGTGATTATATCAACTTGCTACCCATGAGGACGATTTAGAATGACCTCTTTGGATGGACATACCGACCTGAATGGATGGGCTTTCAGGGGATACGACGCCTGCGTAAAGGAAGATAGATGACTTTCTTAACCCCTATGTAAGTTCCAACACAGATGCACTAGAGAGAATTTTCATATTGCATAAAGATAATGCCCAATTATGTTACTACAGATTGTTCACCACTGTCTGAAGATGAACTCCATTATCCATATGCGTGGTAAGCTCGATCTAGCGATCTCAGTCTTATATAATATACATATATATCAATATATATTGATGCTCTCCAACCATCTTTCTATATAAATGTATAAGTTGTGCACCATTGAGCAAACACTGCCACCAGGCTTTTTAATAGTCTTACTAACAGCATGTAGCTTCACCGTTAATCCTGTTTTACCTTCAGGTGGAGAGCATATACTCCTACAGAACCAGAAGGACCGGATTTAGGCAAAAATAAAATAAGGGAGCATCTTCACATGCTTTAGTCTCATGTCTGCACCGTACTCTGACCCTGAAAACCAGTAATTGAAATTTCATCTACAACTTCACTCTTGATAATCGTTTTAATAATCGTCCCTCCATGTGTATGTGTAGTCTTTGATATTAAGGAACTTAATTGTCTGATAGCTGAAACTTCCACTACAATCTGCACGCGAAGTTGACAGACAGCAATATCGTAGTAAACAATGCCTGACATTACTTATGAGTTCATTAAAACTTGATCAAAGACCGATAAGTTCTCGTGGATGCTGAATCACGTGGCACTCCACGAAAGACCATGAAACAAACAACCAAACTTCCTCAGTTCGAACAACAGCAGCAAATATGCCATCCTGATGAGGAAGATTTTAATGATTTCATAAGATTCCTTTATAGTCGTTCCATAGTCGATTGCCCAAATGAGAAGGTACAGTAGTACACGCGTTTTACTGACCCTGGTTTAAGCCCATGTGACTACAATACGGTGATTCTTGTATTCTCTCTTATGTTGTGAGCTCCTTTGACCCTTCGTGATTATCTGGAAGCATAAACAGAAAACGCATTTTATTTATCCCATATATGCACCAACAAAATCTTTATCCTCTCACCCCCCAGAAAAAAGTTAGCTGTTTGTTTGTAGGGTTTTGAGAGCATCAAAAACTTAGGCTACATTGCGCCGTATGTAATATGTCTGTGAATTGGGTTTGTTCTGTGTTCGATTTGCTGTTTATTGGACGAAAAATCTCAGTTTTTCCGGGAGAAAAAACCACGACAGCCTCGCCTGAGAGTAACATGGTTACGCTGACTAACTCAGTCACGTTGTGAAAAAAAAACCCATTAAAATTCCTCGCGTTCTTGACGGGATTCGGACTCGGGTCTTTTCCACTTGTGGGGAGGACGGTGATTATACAAACTGTGCTACCCACGAGGGGCACCCAAAGAAAAGAAGTTACCAGGTGGAAAAAGGCTGCGGGTTATATCCTCCCTCGCCAGCCAATGCTGAGAAATTCTTTCAGTTGGGGTATCAAATTTTAGGAGATTTTTTTTCAAACCGTGGCCAAGTTAGAAAGTTTTTAGTCAGAGTTTCATGGTTTTTCTTCTTCCAGAAATGTAGGTTTTCCACCCCCACAAAATAAGCAGAGAATGCACGATTTAGAGTCACGTTACCATATCTCATGACCTCAGTTATCTCGTCGTTTATTCTAAATAACCACGCCCCTCATCGAGTCTTCCGAAGATGTCTCCAAATACAGTTCCAATTTGTTTACTTCAAGTTGACAGTTCGTTGCCTCTTAACCACTGAAGGATATCGATCCTGTACTCCATAGTCTAAAATTATATTACGTTAACTCTCTTTTATTAAATAATCAGCTGATATAAAGCAAGGTATCTGCTTCCAGCCAGCGCTCATTTTAATTCTAACCGAAGTAAATTACCATATTGCTGGGCGTATTTTTATTTATTTATTTTTTTTATTTTTCCTTCACAAAAATATTCATGTTTGTTGACTCTGGAGTCTAATAAATCGTTATTCACGCTCTGAAAAGCAAACCTCTCTTTTAGTATTTTTTCGTGTTAATTGAATTTGCATGTAATGTTGCCGAGATTGATCGATAACATGTCAGTCATCAAGGAGAGTCGGTAAAGCGCCTTCAGATGGTATTAGAACAGTAACTTACCTAGCAAGATTTGATTCTGTCGCTTGATCTCTTCTCCCTCCCCCCCCAAAAAAAAAACTTAGATAAGTCTAGATTTCAATCACATCAACGAAGCTTATGGAACCGTTGATCTGAACTGAATTAGCATGTTTCAGGTGTACGCGTACTTTTTCTAGGAATGGTTCGTTTTTCAATCAACTAGCGGACACACTGGCCTCAGAACACAACCAATAAACTGACTGACGCTTCACGGATTGAGTTTCCTTGACGTTAACGCAGTGCAAGTCCTCGCAATGGGGTAATCTAGAGGGCACCATCCACATATCTTAAAGATTGCTCCCTATTTGGGAGAGGGATTATGATCAGTTTTGTGTTAAGGCCCTTGTGCTACTCGTCATGAGATCTGTTACCAAGTCCCCTTTTTAAGGGTAAGACAGACAGTTTTCAAAATTATGTTTCCCGATTCTACCTTTCTTGTTGATTTTTCTAAACGATTCAAATTCTTGTCAATATTTTCTAACAGCGAAGGAAAATTTGATCGTATGAATGTCACTCAAAGTTATCTAGTTCAGTAATGAAGAAAAAGTCTATTTAAATTTTTTTTTCTCGATATACTGTATACGATTTAAATACATATTCCCAGGAGGGTACAAGAGCATCTTCATGGAGAGAGAGCAAGAAATTTCGTGTCAAAATTTCCCTCTTCTCTGTTTCTTTATGGCCGTTCTTAAATTTTTGAGAACAGCAGCATAATCCCCAATTATTCTTTTCTTATGCCACATACAATCTACCAAAAGATTCCTTCTGTATTCTATGAAATGGTGGCCTTAATCTTCCGAGCAGTGTATTAAGTCCTGAATTTTTTGGGTGGCGGTGTCCTATAGTGTTTCCATTGCGTGAACTGTTTTGTTTCCAGATCCCAGTAATTAATTTCATCATCGGTTATAACTCTTGGAAGAAACCTTTGTGGATCTGTAGTATACACGCGTAAAATTTTCCTCACAAATTTAATCTCTGCAATGCTTCTGGAGAGGTGTAAACATTCTTGGCATCCAGCGAGAACTGACATTGCCAAGAGTCAGTACCGCTCCCTTAGAAATATTACATTCTCTGGCAATCATGGACCTTTTTCTATCCTGCATAACCAGCTCTTCAATTTTTGGTATATTTCTGGAGTTCCCACTTCACTGTGTTCTCGAACCCATTTAAACTGCTTTGACCAAAAATTCATCTGATATTCAGAAGAGGCAGTCATGAATAACCTTACGTCCATTTTCTTCTTTTGTCAAAAATTTGATGGTGGCCCAATGCTCCAATTTCGTGGCATCCATGTTTTCTCCTTTTGGCTGGCTACTTTAAATCTCTTTTATTTTTTCCGTATTTCAGTGTACTGAGTCAGACTTGTGCAAACAAGATAACAAACATTTATGAGAGTACGATAAACCATATTTTTATATTTACAAGTAACGGCATGGTAAATAACTTATTGAACGTCCCTCGTATTTGATACACATCAGCAAATTATGAAAGTTAATCTCCAACCCTAATATGTTTTTAATGAAGGCGAACCTTGCTATCTTAACTTACAAAATGCGTTGAATAAATACGAACCATTATCCTGGTAAGCGGTGTGATTTATGAGTGTCCTCACCCACACATGCCTAAGAACACTCTTACAATCCACCAGAACAAGGCGACATTGTTCAATTTATAGCTAAAGTTGGATTTCTGTTCGTTACAAGTAACGGCATAAAATAACACCTCAGCTAAACCCAAACCCTATTTAAAACAGAAGGGGAAAAAAAAAAAAAAAGCCTTAAAGATTTAAAAATAAGCGAAAACACTTTGCCAGTAAAACACGAGATATGCATGCCGTTGTCGTATATATGTCGCCATCGATGGCTGCACACATGAGCGTGCGAATTCTACATTAGTTTCTCGAGTAGACATCCAAGTTAGGCTCCTAGACACTGTAAGATCCAGTCCAACTGGAAACATTTCAACTACCTATGCATAATTTGATTCAATTATGCACACTGTACGAATTTTGTTTCTTCCTCCCCAGCTACCAGCATCGTGTAGCGAAACACCCTTCGTATTCACGTTAGTTTGTAAAAACTGAAAATAATTACCGGTTGCCAGATCATATTAGTGTTTCTTTTAAATCTACAAGCACACGTGTTAGTAAGGATATCCTCGACGAAAATATTTTTAAAACTGGAAAGCTATTACACTTTTCGTAGCAAACCACGCTAATTAAATTTCTTCATACTTGCCATTTTATAAGTCCGCTGCTACCTTAGAGATATAAATATTTAACAAAAGAGCGAGCAGTTTAATTTATTAGTACTATTGTTAAGCTCCAAAGACGGAGTACAAAAAAAAAAAAAAAAAAGTTATGTTCAGCAAAAGAGACTGGTTTTATTTATTTTTTACAGTATTTCTCGTAATCTACATATAGATACAGTCTTGCGCCAATTAATGTGGATTTCAGAAATGAATTCGCGTGCTTGTGCGCGCGAATTCATTCCGCGTGGATTTCAAAAATGAATTCACTGATTTGTGCGCGCTAATTCATTCCGCGTGGATTTCAAAAATGAATTCGCGTGTTTGTGCGCGAGAATTCATTCCGCGTGGATTTCAAAAAAGAATTCGCGTGTTTGTGCGCGCCAATTCATTCTGAAATCGACAATCTTATGACTGTTAATAAAATAATAAATATGTATTCTGTTTTATTGTATCAAAAGGTTAACAATAGCGAAATACTTCTTAATCCAACCGAAACACGGTAATTCCCTTTAGCGTACGATTGACAGAGTGATTGTACGCCTACATTAAACGCATTTAATATAAGCACTTCAGTGTTATTATTGCTTCAATCGTGTCGACACGTATATTATAAACCGTTATGACAGAAGCGTCCAAACTACATATGACTTCATAATTCATGCATAGTTGGAGAAGTTCGAAGTTTGGCAGCCTCAGTGCTAACAGAGAAACGTCAGCGACGAACGATAATCAACAGTTGGCAATAATTTGTGTTATCTCTCTCTCTCTCTCTCTCTCCGTACTTATTGATACAGGAGTAATAACTGAGTGGTGATTATTCAAACATCAACTGTTACAGCCTTTTAATAACGGTTACCATGGAAACCGCAGGCGCTACCCGGCGAAGCAAGAAGTATGTTAGGTGTGCATAATACCACCCCATCTCCCCCCCATCCTTCCTATCATGGTTGTCGAAGCTTACGCGATACCATAATGCCAATGTAAAATGGCGAAGAATCCGACTGAGGTGTTAAAGGAGATTTTACCTTACTAACCATACTTAATACATCTCCGACTGGGTAAACATTAATGATATGGGTCTGCTGTCTTTTGCAAACGTTTGCGTGACGCTAAAGTTCTTCGATTAACCAAGAAAACGCATTCGCGCCTATTTTTTTACATGCACTAGACTGCTTCTTAGATTACTTTCGCAGTATCTTGGCTGTCCGTCTTCCGATGGCATGTCTAACAGCTCGAACTAATCCCGGTGTTAATCATCCTTATGCTTGTTCATGTTTCCACATGTAACGATCAGTCTGGGATATGTTTATTCACTCTCGTTACTTACACCATCTTTTCCTTTTACATCTATCATACGCGGCATCTACAGGTTAGTTCATATGAATATCGCGGTTTATATGTGACAAGGTAGGATCATAAACATGATCATTTACATAATCACTTTTCCACGGTTATATTTTGCGAGGAAAAGACTGCCTTCCTACGTCGTCAGTTATAGAAGAGAAAAATGAGGGTTAAAATAAAAAAACCAGTCTCTCTACAATTTTCAGTACTGAATTTTTACGATAAAATAGTCTTCGGATGTAGGATTGCAATGGCAACATTTCTGTCGGCTGAAAATGAAGCTAAGGGCGAGTTTTTAAAGGAATGTTGAGAGGAGGAATCGTGAACTGTTCTCGAGTCTGGATTGGAATGTCAAGTGGACAATTTGAGGATGGAACTTTGGGGGTAGGCTTGCACGGATGCGTTCTATACCGTGCACTTTTATTAAGACAGGAAGAAATACGAGAAGGAGCCCGTAGGCAGCGACACCTGCTTATAAATGCAAGAACTAAAATGGGTAACCAAATACCATTATTTTTGCATTCCTTTTAATCTTCTAAACCAGTGTCTTTAAGAATTAAGGTTTTGCGATATCCGCATTACTAATTTCCTTTATTAATCATAGAAAAAATGTGACAATTTTTTTTTTTTTTCAAAAATCAACTTTGTTTTTCAGCGCGTGCTGTTTTTTTTTTTTTTTTTTTTTTTCTAACCAAAATGAAGATGTAGTTTGAAAAAGCCAATTTTTATGTAGATAGGTTTAATTAATGGGGTTTATTCACAGTTTTTTTTTTTTTTTTTTGGAAGTTGATGTGCTGGTGACTGGGGGGTTGTTTATTTTTTTAAGCAATTTAGCAGCTGAAAAAAAAAAAAAAATTCAGAATATATGCGTGTTTTCTTTTCAAACTACCCACTCTTTTTTTTTAGCACAAAGAAAGCAAAAACACTCACATTCCAAAAAAAAAAAAAAAAAAGAAAGAAAGAAAGAAAACTTCGCTATTATTTGGTTAGTTTTCTCTTTGTCTCTACCTTCCACATTAAATTTAGCGAAACCATTAATTGCAAATGCAAATATCAGCACTGTGAAAAGCACAGACTGCCAGTATTTTTCTTATAATTAAATTCTTCCGGTGAAAACTGGCTTTCCCAGTCTGTGATCCAACCGTGAGATGGTTTTTATTGTTCAAAGACTAATTACAATCTACTTTTATGTGATTCATTCATTCATTGCTAACCTAAGATTTAACAAATGCGCATGCTCAGATTCAAATATTTCAAAAGTTACGTTGTGTTATGATTTCGTTAGAATTTGTTTCTTTTCGATCAATGGCTTATAATAAGTTATTTTAAGTCTTTGATCTTTCTAACCGAACAATAAGAAAGTTACATTTTGACAAGGGGAGGGTGGAAAACTCTTATTGACACGAGTGAGTTTCAAATCGTAATGATTCCAATGGAATGTTTGGAAAGTTTGGGTTCATTCAGATTAAATCAATCACTGTTAAGTTTTCAACAAAGCAGAAGTCTATCTTAAGCGCAGTTTTTATCTACGGACCCCCCAAAAAAGTAAATAGTTTTCTCCGATTGGTATCGATGTTTCAGAGAACTTTTTTTAAAAGAAAAGTCCAAGAAAAGAAAACTTCTTACAATGCAACTGTCTGATTTGCATTAAAACGTCACTCGCCTGGACAATAACAGTGACCGCCCCCCAGTGACGACCATGCTGAATCATTTTCTAAGTCCCAATAAAGACACAATAAAAGTATAGAGACTAGCTGCCGTCAGATCGATCCTTCTGGGTCGTATCTAGCCTCCGACTACGAACATGTCTTTAGAAAAGGGAAGGGGATTTCTGAAGACACGTGCCATGTATACTAAACTCGAGATTGTTCGAGGTCCCTCTGTCCTCTTAGCCTGTTATTTCCCACCAGACTGTCCATAAATTTTACACTGCACTAAGCAGACTTCACTCTCCGTTTTCTGGACTGTCCTCTCGGGGTTTTGGAAAGTAATATAGTCAGTGAGGGTGGTGGAGCTACATCGACCTCGAGGGAAAGTGCAGGGTGCAACCAGAAAATTGTTAGCGACCGTGGTTTTCTAATACATCTCACGCTGGCGAACAAAAACATGCGATCGAGAAGACAGGAAGCAATGTTTCTCCGCTGGAATTCGATTATTTTTGGTTAGACGGCTTGCGTAGGCGAGGAGTTAATGGTCCGTTATTCATTTGAATTTTCATTTCTAAATAAAAAGTAAAGTAACTGGCAAAACAAGTTTGTTGGTTAGAAATCATTAATTTTTCTTTATACCTGCCATCTCGATTTCATTTTCAATACCACCATAATAGATATTCCAAAATTATCTGTTAACAAATGTGGAAATATAATCCACTTTCTTAATTCTGTTGCTTTTGTTGATGTTGTTAAAGAATTTATTTTTGACCACTACTGTAAATGATCCGAATTTTAACATAATTCTGTAATTTAAAAAAAATAAATAAATAATTAATGGAAGTTTCAGATTGATTTTGTTACAGATGTGACCTTAATTGAGAACTGTTATATATTTTAAGACTGAAAGTTGAAAGCGATTGACATAATCGGAAATTTTCTTCCGTAGAGTTCACTGCCAAAATTATCGACATTTATACATAATAAATAATAATACAAAAATAGCTATTTGAATCCCATATCGATTAAAAGCTGTTTTATTTATTTATTTATTTTTATTTTTTGCAATACAAATACATCTTCTAATGTTATCACGTTCGTTGAAATAAGCTCGTGCAAGAATTAAAAAAAAAAATGGATTTTTTGAAATAAACAAGCTCGTGCAAGAATTAAAAAAAATGGATTTTTTTGAAATAAACAAGCTCGTGCAAGAATTAAAAAAAAATGTATAAACAAGCTCGTGCAAGAATTAAAAAATGATTTGTTGAAATAAACATGCTCGTGCAAAAATTAATAGAAAAAAGGAAATTTAAGCAGAACGGTACGATACTATACTATTAAATTTAACAAATCATGACTCAAAATTAAATTTTCTCTTGGCATGCTAACAAAATGAATTAGAAGATGTTACGGATGACAAAGATTTAGAATTATCGCCGGGATAATCTCATAAGCAATACTTATTCCGGGAAACAGTCATAGCATTTCTGACCGTCAATACTGTATAAAACGTGAATATTTTAACCAAAAAAAAAAAAGAGAAAGAAATGCGGTTACTAAAAGACTCGTCAGGTTTAAAAAAAAAAACTGACTGCGAATAAAAGCAGAAATAAACTTTGGAAAATAGGTCGCGATTTCCAAGCCTAATCTAATATTGTTTAGAAAGAAACCTCCAAAAAAAATAGGACACAACTTAATCTAAGTAACCACAAAAGACCAAATAATGTTTTATTTTATTTATTTTATTTTATTTTCGAATTTGTTTTCTTAAGTGACTATAATGTGCATCTTTATTTGCTTTAAAAGTGATAAAACCTGCAGGACAGGGCGTAATCTTTAATGAAAAAAACTAACAAGTTTTCCGATAAAAACATAATTAATTCATACTAATTACAAACCATTAGGGATTTTGTTTTTAATTGAATATGCTCTATCAACCTATCAGTTAATTAAGAGCATCATTTGACCCGTTTTTATTTTTTATTTATTTTTTTATTTTCTGATTTTCTTTTTAACTTTAACTTAAGGATTATAATCGAATTTTACTTCGGAAAGAAAGAGAGAGAGAGAAAAAAAAAAAAAAAAAAACAGGCGCGCTCTATGCACGCTAATCGGTACATAAATACCGCTGATGGTATTTGATGGTTATGGCTGAAGAAGAATCGGTTAAATTTATCTTTGTTTTATCTTATTTTTCGAGGGGCTCCTGCAGAACAAAAGGAATATGCGCAAACACGAATTTATAGCTTATAATTCAAAAGGACACGTTTTTCAATATACATTTAGGTTAAAAAAGAGGAACCCGGAGATTACGAAACATAATTCATATTAATAACATTAAGGCTGAAATAGATTTAGAGAAAATAAAGGTGGTCCGGACTGTAAGAGGGGTCGCCTGTTCCCCGATGTTCAGAATAGTGCCTGAGGCAATAGATGTGTATGTGAGAGAGAGAGAGAGAGAGAGAGAGAGAGAGAGAGAGAGAGAGAGAGAGAGAGAGAGAGATGTCTTGGTCAAAACAGTTGCCTATCCAACCACTTCAGATAAAATGTTCAGATTGTCTCCTACTCTTCTTATCAATATTCGAGCGTGAATAATGGCTCAAGCCGATAGTCGGATAAAGGGACGCTTGTGCGCGCGAGGGCTGGACATACTCAACATCTGACCTTATCTCGGGTGCCTCAGACTAACCAAAAGTATGTAGGCGATTATATGGAACACGACCGCTGTTAGCTAATAATACAGACAGGGGTGTAAAGAAGCAACGATAGGGGGAACTGTCACATACGCCCCTACTGGGATACAATCCTGTTTCAAAGTAAGGGAAAACCAATGGGTTTCTTTAAGGGCAGCTGCAAATATGCATAATAAATTAACGGAATGGGAAGGCCAAGAAGGGGTGCTTTTTTGGGTTAGGAAGGGGGGGGAGACATTCACATCACGACCTAACCTTGATGCAGAGGCTTCCAAGACTAATTACCAATGACCAACTGGTGACCATTTTGTTTCTAGAATGTAGACGCACGCATAGAAGAAAATTGTGGGCTTCAGAGACGGCAAATTATAGCCTTTAGGAGAGGCATTTATTTGGGGGAAAAGAGGGGAAGGAATAGTTCCCCGTTAGACTAGAATTCGAGGATGGATCACGTCTTAAAAAAAGGACCAATCAATACGTTGATAACCGACGAAGGGGTAGTTGTAAACACGTTTCTTAAGAATTCCCGTTAATAAGATGTGAGGTAAAAGAGTCCCTGATGGGCTCAAGTCAAACTCCTATTTGGGATCTCGCCGGTATTTCCACCGCCGAATGCTAAACTGATAGCTGAGATTAGTCGATGCTAATAGACGCTGCGTCACGTGGTTTGGGCCTGGTAATCACTAAGCAGCTTAACATAGATGCGAATGTTCCTGAATATGAAATCCTCCAGAATGATGAAATCAGTTGGTAAACTCAACAGCTTCCTTTTGGGATTCGGAAGGTACAAATGATGTGACAGATAACAGCATCCCTAATCATTCGGAAACCGTCGTTCTGTCATAAAGGTAGTACGGAGAATGAGCAAAGCGAAACCACAGCGTTTGCCACCAGAGAAGGAAATACACATACGTTAGGCCTAACCATGAACTGTCATTTATAGTCACCGCACATTGTATTGCTAATTTGGTACCGTTGTCTATTTTAAGATCCCATCCAGCAGCATGATGAGTGATTACTGATAGATGAATATAATAATAAAAAAAGAAACCCTTATTTTGAACCCAAACCGACGTTAATTGCAATAATTTGCCCTAAGACACTCCAGATGAAAACAAATTGCCAGCGTATTAAGTTCAGTTCTATCTTTGACCAACCAGTGATTATTACGATGATAATTTTCTTTAATAGCTTGCCAAGGAAAAGATTTTACATGACGTGGAAATGTTGGCATATTAGAAAATACCAGGTAACGGATGACTTTAGGTATTGTATGAGCGCTTGATTGATGATGGGAATGAGACTGTGGTACGGTCTACAAGAGCAGCTGGTACACACGAAGATAAGAGTAGGTCAAGGAGGGAGTAGTGGTGAACTGCCGCAAACAGAGGGGGGGGGAGGAAGGAGTGGTGTGTAGAAGAGACGGGATAGCTGACTAATGCTATAAAAAGAAGAGAACCAACAACTCATTGGGGAGTTCACGTCGACGAGAGTTAGACACTTCAGAAAGTATAGTTGCTAAGTAAAAGTGTGTCAAGCCAAGAGAGCTAGAATGTCACGCTATGAAATTGGTCACAGTAGGCAAGAAATACGCGCAAAGTAAGTATGAAATTGGCGGAAAGGCGGACAAGCAGTAGCTGCTACAACAGAACTGACAGTGGCATTCGAGAAACGCAGCAGGAGATAAGTGGCATCACTGAGAACAGCTAACCGCGCATTTAAAATAAAAGTTAGGCCAGTAGCAGAAAAACTGTGGTCCGCGGACAACTAGGAAGTCCTCAGCCCACCCAGTTTAAATTAACGCAATAATTAGAACTATTAGTGGATTAAGATCGGATGATTAATTACACTTAGAACCCATCATATCGCTTTATGTATTTACAGGAACCGTTCCCACAGTGTGCTGCATTATTTACGTGGGCAGCCCCTTGAATAAATGTTAAATAGGACCAATAAAACGGAGTACTACCTATTGTAGTGCATGATGGGAACGAAGAAAAATGTGGACGGGTAGCCTATGATAGTATACTGAGTTCTAATCCCCTTGGACATTGGAAGAATTCTTAAAGGACTCTTCAGTGTGTAGTAGTTACCGGATGGAGTACGGCTTTCTCACTTTTCGGTCCATTCAATATGCAAATCAACATATGAACACACACACACTTGCGCAGATAATAATATACGATAAAAAGACTATAGTAACTGGAACAATAGGGCCAAAGTTAACCACATGAGATTCTGGAAGGGAGTGTTGATCCCTATTTTTCTTGACCAAGTTTAAAAAAAAAAAAAGAAAAATGTTTTTCTTTCACGCAATGTGTCATGACATTCCTGGACAACACCGGTCTAGATTGCCGTGTACCCTGGCAGTGAGTATTAAAAAATACTATTGCGAAGAATGCTTTATCCTCGGTTCACCACCATCATTTACATAACAAGAGTCCCTATCTGACTACCTTGCTTCTCCGGGGACGTCAAGAAACAAAGTGGCTACAGATAGCTATCAGCTGAAGGTAGGATATATCCAAGGCCTTATGTAGGTCATCGCAGAGCGCAATCTATAGTTGCGCTGATAGAATATGTTCACAGACTTTTCGACGTAAAACGCTACGGTAAATATTCGCCCGTAATGTTATTGGGTACGGCGTCCATCTACTTTGCATATCGAGGAATTTTTTAAAACTTTTTTTTCTGTTTTATATCTGATGGACAACAGGGGCAAAGTCTTATTTTCAAAATACGTTTTTTTTTTTTTTTTTTCTTGATGACTACGCTGACCCCAATATCCGCCGTCAATGCTTTCTTTTGAAATTAAAAGCATTTGAGTGTAGCATCGCTTCCCACCTACTCTCAGAGTAGGTATTACGTGTAAATTTCGCATTCTTTTAATCACGTGCGCACTCATTACTTGTAAATTTCGCATTGTTTCAGCCACGTGCGCACTCATTACTTGTAAATTTCGCATTGTTTCAGCCACGTGCGCACTCATTACTTGTAAATTTCGCATTGTTTCAGCCACGTGCGCACTCATTACTTGTAAATTTCGCATTGTTTCAGGCACGTGCGCACTCATTTAATATTTTGATGAGTTCTGCGCAGCAAATGTAGAGGGCATTTTCAGTTTACATCGTTGATAAAACTACAGTAAGGGTTAATCAATTGTCTTAGTATTGACTAAATATTAAATGCTAAAATGGTTGTGTTAATGATGTAATAATGCAAAAGCAGCAGTTATCGGCAACCGATAAGCATTTATTGGACCAATGAAAATGCTTGATAGTGTAATTCACAAAATGCGATGCTTTGTAACTTGAAATGATTCACCAATCGAAGAATGTACAGAACATTTTCAGTTACTACTGTGTGTCTATGGCAAAGTCTAGAAGTTCAGCAAATCAAAATCATTTCAAATGTAACAACCTAATTAAACCGTGACGTACCTAATGCACTGCCTGGCCAAAATATTAGTAACAATTGATTTTGTTATTTGTTACGATTAAAACATCGGTTAGTTTAATCTTGTGCGTATTTGTTTGAGCAAAGAAGAGAGAAATGAATTCCATCTCCTGTATATACTACTTAAGCAAAATATTAGCAACTTTTCTCTGATGGAAAACGTTATAAGTTTTTAATAGAATAATATATACTTTTCCATCGCCTGAACAACTGTGTCTCAGTAGTTTTAAAATACTGAGCGTGTGTTGAAAATTAAGAAAGCTAAATTTAAATTCAGGTAACAGTTAAACTCCGAATAGCGAAGTTGGTCCTCGTCATAGACGCAAGAAGGGCAGGCCTTTCTTAGGTAACCCACGTACATTAATCAACCAACCGTGAAAATATAACTTTAGAACACAATGGAAGCGTGCACACGCAGCTCCACCTGCCGGACAATATTTTCCTACCCGATATCTGACTTAACAATCATATCCAATTTGTGCTCTGCTGTTGGAGAGGTAAAAGGTCACGAAAAATTCTCGCTTCTCGCCCATTTCTCCTTTCAGTATCGTTGCACGAAGGTTCACGATGACGTCGACGACTCTTCTTTACGATACCCTCCTAAAGAACGCGCCGTTTCCTTTCAAGTTCCCTGGAAGCAGCCAAAAGTCAGAAGAGCAGTATCGCGTACTTAATTGAAGCACATTAACAGTGACTTACGGGTGGAAAATATGACTCTGAGTACAAAGGGAGGTAGGGAGATCCCCCTGGTGGACAGCGCGCACTAAACCGAAGTCGGTGGAAACTTTACGGAGTGACCCTGGCCCATTGCCTCCCCTCATGGGAAGCAGGACGTAAGATAAATGATGTTCCTCTCTCAAACACGTCACCAGCATTCCTACAGCTCAAGGATGAATAACAATCTGAGGGTTGTTATCGCTGTCACACCGCTGGCATATGCAGCTGGTAACGCCATCCCCAGCACCGTTTCTCTGCTTAGACTTGACTAATGAGCCAGTCGTTCCTTCTGTTACGGATGACCTAAGTTGAATGCATTCCAGTAGAGAGCAGGACTTAGAACAACAGGGCTAAGCATACAGATCGTTAATATATTTTTAAAATACTCCTCGCACTACGTCAAGAGTTGTCGTAAATGGCCAGTTAGATGGAGCCTTTGATTTGAAGGGGGCGACCCTTATTTATTTTGTCTCACTGTATCAACATGCGCAACCTCTGAAGAGTTTTAGGGAACGTAAACTCGGTGATATAAAGTGTATTCAAGAACGAATTAAGTTAGGACTACCACAATCTGTAGTTATTTGGAAACAAACTTCGCCATATCCAGCTACTAATTGAATCCATCTATGCAAGTGGTGGATTCAGTTATAAACTAAGACAGTCGAGGTAAATAAAACACTACGTTAATGTACCCAAGCTTGTATGGACTTTCCGGGAGTCAGCTGGTCACAACGCAACCTGGATTTGAACCTCCATCGATGGCTGGATGGACGTTTTCTAAGGCGCGTTTACTCAGCCGTGAGTTGAGCGAAGATGGTAGGATATTTCAACCAGCAGAGCAGACAAATCAACCTTAAGAACGCATTAAGTTTTCACACACTACAAATCGTGACAACAGTTGATTGTGGATAAATCTAAATAACCCAGCACAGCTTGTCATACGTCCGTCACGATGTCTGGTATTGTTATACACAGCCTGGACAAAATATTAGAAACTTAACCCCATTTTTACTGACAGCGTAAAGGAAATAATATTAAATTAGAAATACATATCAACCTTGATTGCTTCAATACCACCAGGATGGTCAACAGCTTTAAAGAGAAGTCTGGTGAATCTGTGGAGCTCAGAACGTTGTACATGGGCTCTCAGTTCACTATCCTCATTACTATGGGGGTAGAAAATCTCATGTTATGTCGAATTCATGATATATTGAACTTCGGCTTTTTATATTTTTACCACGCACTGAATATAGACTTAAAAAGGTTAAAGGAGTGCAGATTATAAGAGAGAAATCATTGCAACAGCAAACGGAGCTGAAGAAGACCAGAAAAAAAAAACTAACAATTATTCCAACATCTCGACAATAAATGCAATTCTCTTTACTACTGCTGGATAAAATAAACACTAAAATATTTCATTATAAAGATTGAAGCAAAGTGCTGAAATGGAGAATGTAGAATTAAGCGAAAGTGGAGATAACAGGAGAGCAGTCGTTTGTTCGCTAAACACTCCAATAACGAGAGTCTGCATCCGTCTATACCAGTAAATGTCCAAACAAGCTAGCGCTGTTAACAATCCTTACGCTTAACTTGAACTGTCGCAGCATCATTCGTTCCTTCGCTCTCCTTCCTCCCCCCTCTGTTTTTCTCCCTTTAACGTAATCTGAATTAGCTGACCCCAGAGAGTGATGTAGGTTTTCCCCGAGAGACCATTCCTGTCAGGCACAAACCGGCCATGCAGGAGAAAAATCTAGCGACACACGCATTCACTAAACTCGTATATCGATAAAAGAAAGAAAATGGGATGCTGGGGCCAGAACCTTACTGCTAAAAGCAAAGCAGACAACAAAAGCAAAATCTGCTTTTGTTAAGTAATAATAATTAGTTTTAAAGAATCGGAATCTAATGGAAACGATGCCTCTTATTAAAAACGTACAATGTTTAGAATTACAATGAAAATTGTAGGAAAGAAGGGGAATTGATTTCAGTAATGGGACTGATGCATACATGTCTGAACTTGTTTGCAGATGGCCTACCTACCTCTCGGCAAATAGGCCAATTTAGCAGGAGCCACAATTCAAGAAACGAAAGACATAACTGGTTTTTCAAAAGCATTTTACTCAACAGTTTTTAATGAGCGGAAAGCAAGCGGTTCTTCCACATCTCAAAGGAGTGATGTGGCAGAACTGCCCTGTTTCAACGCGTAGCATGTGCATGAAATTGGGCATTCGCAGTCGCCTGCCTATTCGGAAGCCACGTTTCAGAGAAAAACAGAAAAATCCGCTTGTAGTGGTGCAGAGAACATCGTGATTGGACAGTGGAACAATGGAAGAAAGTCATGTGGTCAGACGAATCACGATACACTGTTTTGCACCGATGGCAGGCAGAGAGAATGGCGATAACCTCACGAAGCGATGGACCCTGCTTGCCTTGTTAAGACAACCCAAGAATCTGGAGGTGGTATCATGGTATGGGGAATGTTTTGTTGGAATGGATTGGGTCCAGTGATACTGGTCGAAGTTCGTCCAGAAAGTTCAGGAATTTTGTATCAGATCTACTGCACCCTACAATGTTACACGTTTATCCAGAAGGCGATGGCCACTTTATGAATGACAACGCAACAGCGCATTGTGCCAGAATGGTTCCGCGAACATGGCACGGATTTCCACCATCTTCGTGGCACCCACATCCACTGATCTCAACCCTATTAAGAATTTGTGAGATATGCTGGAGAGGGCTATTAGGTAACGAAGTCCTCTTCCTTCAACTTTGTCCCAGCTACGCGATATTTTGCTGGAAGAATGGTTACAATCAGACCAAAACGCCCTCACAGAATCCATGCTGCGCAATACACTTGTTGTTACTCGAAACAGAGGAGGCCCAATTTGATACTGAATAAAGGTTCGTAAATTTTTGGCCTGTGTGTGTATTTTTGTTATATTCTGATATGTATGCATTTCATAAGAAAAATATATTTAATCCAGAAATATACATTTATTTTAACTTATTTATATTGTCATTATTTAGTGTGTATGTGTATTAGAGGATGCCTTAAATTATATTTATCAAAAAGAACATATTTCCAGCTTATAAACTAATAGTTAAGAAGAAAATTCAATTGATCTATGATATTTCACTTAAAGTCGAATTTTTCATGGACAGTGGGTGTTGTAGTTACTAATTAGAATGTACCATTGGAAATTTAAGTCCCCTTCAGGTGTGGGCAGTCCAGACGGACCATAAACTTTAATCATCGTGCGAAAGATCCACATCATTCCGATCATAAGGGGTGGGGGGAGCTATAGTTCCTTTAGCCCTAAATGGGATTACCACTGGCCACCTCAATCGGATTCATATTTCCCGTAAAAATCTATATTCTGAGCTAAAATAAAAAAATCGGTAGACTGCAGTAAAGCAAAAAAAATCACAATTAAAATGTAATTTAAATGTTCTTAGATATAAACATGTACCCATACTGCTCTCTCTCTCTCTCTCTCTCCCTTTCTTTACCTTCATGTTTATTTTGTATCCACTGTAGTTGCTTAATTTACTCTTCTTTCTTTTTTTATTCTCTCTCTGTCTCTCATTTCTCTTGATTTCCACCCCCACACCCATTCTCGTCCAAGTCTAGCACGCTCGCGTACACACAACACATGCACACAAAGATTCGGCAATTACAGCAACGGGGGTGATGTTGACCAAGCACTCCCCGTCTTCATTTGGTGGAATGAGACGCAAGGTAGAAGCGCACGGTGCGTTGGGGTCCGTAGTATATCGCATTTCATGATCACTTTTCACCTTCAAGTAGGCGTTAAGTGGCGGACAGCACTTTGCTTCCCTGCTTTAATTACAGTGACATTCGACTTGGATTCCCTCCTTAAATATTCATCAATGTCCTGTGAAGTAGGCACTGTGGATACTCACTGGCTCGCGGTACTCTAATGACGGATAATATTAACAGCTAGCTCGAGTTTATCTCAGAGACCAATCAAGCCGTCAACAAACGTTTGTCAGCTTTCTAGTGTAGTGCAGATTGTACAGGCAAATGCGTCCAGATAGAGCTAGTAATTAAAGGCAGAGATAGATTAGTGCTAAGTACTGCTTACAGTGGAGGTTTGCTTCAAGTACGAGAGAGAGAGAGAGAGAGAGGGCGGACGGACCATGAATAATATTAACGCTGGTGAAATCATCCAGTGGAAAACATCGAAGGTTTTCCTTTTGCCTAACCGGTCCCTTCAAGTGAATGGTGTTTCCCCAACCGTCATTCGTAATCCTTTAATCCTATATTTATTCCAATCCACGAAGCTCTTTCCAACTGTATGGGGGCTCTTTCCCTATAACTCGAACTAAGCGCACCCTAATCAGCAAGAATCAGCAACGCTCCTAATATTTCGTTTAAAAGAGTGGAATCCATTGGATCCCATCTGCAAGAATTCCACAGAAAGAAAAAAAAAAAACAACTATCTATGCACTTTTATGTACTGTTGCAGAACCCTTGTGCGATTGTTTTGATTTGATTGATATCTATAAAGAAATTGGTATTGGTTCTATACAGAAGAGTGGAATCTTTTCATAGACAGTTCAAGTAAAAGATTCAGTGCTGTGTTTCTTCACAGTGGGAATATACACCTATTAGTTTCTGTTGCGCATTGTGTCCAGATTAAAGAAGACTATGGAAATTTGGAGCATGCTTTAGAGGAGACCAGATATGACCATTATAAATGTGATGTCTGTGGATAACGGATAACTTCAAGCTGCCTCCTCGGTTTGCAGGTTGGTTTCACTGGAAATTCTCTTGTTGTTTCTGCCTCTAGGACAGTAGACCAGCACAACAGGAGAAGAGAATGATCTACCAGAACTGAGTTGCAGTCTGTCCCACGTCACAGAGGGACAAACTGGTATCAGAAAAATGGAGATTTATGGAAGTTTTGAGGCAGAGAGTGACTTTTGACCACCTGTGTGTGTGCAGACTTGAACTAACAAGGATCATGTGAAGCATTTTTAAGAAAGAGAAGACAGGAAAAGGCAAGAAAAAAGAAAAAAAGAAATCGGACACGAAAACAGAAGAGAAATTCTACTCACGTATGGATAGAAATATTAAGATCTAATCTTGAATCATGCAGTCACGTAGTTGGGCTATCGGGAGACAACAACGTTTCATATGATTACTGTAATTATAGTAACCTTCCTTTTCCCTCTGCCCCCCCTAATCCTCTTTCGTTTTTTTCAACTGCCATGAGATTTTCACTTGACCATTGGTATTTGTTTACAAATATGATGGTATGGACGTAAACTACCAGCTATTTAGACACTGGTTTGTGTAGCGGCAATCATTTCGACATTACTTGGGTCCGTCCCTATCCCTTTTACCTGGAAAAAATAAAAAAAGAAAGAAAAAACCCTAATAGGCGTAATGATAGTTAAGCATATCACTAAGCCTAAATTCCCAGCATGGCCAGTACTCTAATTAAGGTTATTATAATTTGCCGCGAGGAGTTTATCTATCTGAGATGATTTGAAAGTACTATCTTAGACATCTAAATAACCGATCGTGAGGCTTTCGTTCATGAAAATCGTTCCGATTAATCAACTATTGCCCGTCAAATAAACGGTTCTGATTGCAAGTAGTGACCTTTGATCCGTCGATGTTGGCTAATCAGCGAGATCGTTCAATTAGAAGCATAGTTTAATTTTTCCAGTTCTTGGTGTTTGTTGAGGGCGTCAGTGGTGGACTGATTTTTCTTCTAAAATTCAAAGCTTTTATCAATTCTTAACGGTCACGATGTATCAATTATATCGATGACCTCGGGTTGTTCGAGACCCAACTATCGTATTCAATTAAAGGAATGCAATGTGCTTTGCATAACGAAATCGGTTGTCAATAACAACGTTACATAATACAGAAAACGTGGAATGCTGGGATAAGTTACGAAGTTTGGATTTTAATGATGTACAGTTTACGATCAACGCACATTCCATTTGATTACGTACAAGATTGAAACGTAACTTATGTTAATTAATATTGATTACTTCGGTGTGTTGTAATCTTTATCGAGGAACCTTAAAATATTCGATTTATTTCTATCCCAGTTGATGCAAATAATGGGAAACTCTTGATGAGGTTTGAAAGCAAATCTAAATTTTCTACTCCCAAATGTTTACAACCAACAACAGAAATGGTGTTTGTAATCAGTTTTAGTAATTTTAATTTCTTTTTTTTTTTAAAAAAACATCTATAAATACAATGCTTGATAATCAAGTTCTCAATACCAGAACTTCCACCAAAAGAACATAACAGATTCTAAGCGGTTGTTAAAAACTTCGTATGTATAGACTTGTTGTGACTTGTTTTTAAGAATATGGTAATCAAATGATTGTAAATTCATCAAAATTCTCGCTTCTTTCAGTGTATTTTGTTTTCTGTTCATTTTTATCATTCTCTCTCAGTAATTAAGAAGATCTGTAGTTTCTGCAGATCACCCGATTAGTGAGTATGCGCAGATCTATAATTGTAGATCGACTCCCATACTTATTCTTCTATTCTGGCAGATTGTGACCAGTCTCTGGACTTGAATTTTTCAAACTCTGAACCCGCAACCGAGGTTTAACATCTTGCATTCGGGATTACCCTTAACAAAAAAAAAAAAAAAAAAAAGAGTAAACCCGATTATACCGTTATGATTTATCCGCATCGACGACGCTTTAATTTCTGTTTTGCTCCCGCACTGTTTTTAATTAAGTCAATCTTTAGCCGTGTGTTACGATAATTATTTTCAGCGAACACTGCAAGGTGACGCCTTTCCCTAATGATTTTTAATTTTCCCTTGTTTTATATCGCTCAATTTTTCTCCTTCCTCCACCCCCCCCCCCTCCGTCGACTTCAATATTTTTCCAAGGTTTCCCTGGCAGACATTTCTTAACGATTTTTAATTTTATTTATTAAAAAAGAAATAATAATATCTTGTCTTCGACATTCTTTGCCACACAGATTCTTTCTTTGTCCCATACAGTAATTATCTTGTTGTAGCCTTTTAAAGTTTGTAGAAATTTAAGTGCTCTTTCGACTATCCAAATTAATTCCACGTGCTTTGAGTTGCATGTCATGTACAGTCACGGACGTGTATCATGTCTGCTGCACTTGTATTCGTTACTCTAGAAAACGATTTTTTTTTTCTTTTTTAACTTTACTTGTTTGTTGTGTATTCCACATTCTTTTGGATCACGCTGATGCGCTTTTTTTTATTATTTTTTTTTAGCAGCACGTGATTCTCTTTCGTCTATTTCAGCCTAATGGTTGTTATTTTTGAAACACGGTGACGCTAAAAGAACCTGCCAAATTTTTGGATGTAAAACGATCCCATTTCCAAAAATTACCGAGTTTGTTACCTAGATATATTATACTCCCTTCAGGAGAAGCCAAACGAAATGAATGGAAAGGAATAGAATTTTTATCTTTGGTTAATTTGGCTGTTTTGTCCTACCACCGCCTTTTTTTTTTTTTTTTTTATTAGGGGGAGGGAAGGCAAGAAAAAGAAGAAAAATATACCCCGAAATGATGGGAAGGTTGATGTTGAACTGTGGCTGGGTGTATCCACCCTTTTATAAAGATTTTTAGCCGGGTGAAACGGATGGTAAAATGAAACCGGTGCAGTTGGCTGATTCCATTAATTAGTTCGGGCATTAGGTCAGCTTTACGCATATCGCATCACTGCCAGGGACTTGCGAAGAAACATGTGGCAATGGATGGTTTGAAAAAAGAAAAAAAAAGTTGAAATGGAAGTTTAGAGTTCGCATTTATAGTCCAAGGGTAGAAAAACGCACTGTTTTTAGAATATTTGGCTATAATCATAAATTCAAGCCAAAAATCTGTAGATAAAAATCAATTTTTTTCTCCTGTTCCTAATAGATATGTAACCCTTGATATCCCGATTAAATAATAGGTTTCTAGAATATTTGGCTAGAATAGCAAACTCAAGCAAAAAATCTATAGTACAGTTAAATAATAGATAAAAATCCGGTTTTTTTTCTCCTTTTTTTTAATCCCTCCTGTTCGTAATAGATATATTACCCTTGATATCCCCATTAAATAATACTCCTTCAGTCAACTGTGAAACATTCATGAATAGCCCAGTGACATTTTTGGGCAGCCTTGAATATATTTTTGGCAAATGGCTCATCAGTGACATCGTTGTCAACTAAATTTCACATTACCTTGGAGGAAGGGGGGGTTCGCCAGGTTAGAAAAGGTGAAATGGAAGTTTAGAGTTCGCATTTATAGTCAAAGTGTAGAAAAACGCAGTTTTTAGAATATTTGGCTAGAATCGTAAACTCAAGCCAAAAAATCTGTAGATGAAAATCCATTTTTTTTTATCCTGTTCCTAATAAATATGTTACCCTTGATATCCCCATTCAATAATAGATTTTAGAATATTTGGCTAGAATAGCAAACTCATGCCAAAAATCTATAGTACAGTTAAATAATAGATAAAAATCCGGGTTTTTTTTCTCCTTTTTTTTTATCCCTCCTGTTCCTAATAGATATATTACTCTTGATATCCCCATTAAATAATACTCCTTCAGTCAACTGAAACATTCATGAATAGCCCAGTGACATTTTTGGGCAGCCTTGAATATATTTTTGGCAAATGGCTCTTCAGTGACATCGTTTAATGATCTTAATATATTGTCAGCTAAATTTCATATTATGTCTTGGATGAGGGGGAAGATTTTCCGGTGTTATACTGCCTAATATTGGTTACATCATTGGACGCTTTAATACACTATCGGCTAATCGCACCAACGAATAAACCACATCATTAGCTGACCTTAATTAATGTCGGGAATTGGCTGCAGAAATTGACTGTGTGACCTTGAATATTATCTTTTTTTTTTTTTTTTACCTTCAAAATTGGCATCGGGAAGACAATCTTCAGTATCTATCCTTTGAAGTATGCCGACAAGGAATGGAGTTAGTATTAATTGAAAAAAAAGAAAAATATAGTGAAGATTTTCAGTTTGGTCAGATTTAAATGTTACATCGGTTGTTAAAGTCCACGATTCACCACCTGTCTGCTTTGCCTGTTCAAACACAATGCAGAAGATAACAGGAAAATATATTGTCAATTTCCAATTGTTTACAGTTTTTTGTTTGTAGAAGGCGCGCTCTGTCACGAGATCTATCAAATTATTGCGCCAAACGGTGTTAGATTTCATGCGAGGATACTGAAAAGCAGACGAAAAGATCTTCGTCTGCTTTTCAGTATCCTCGGGACGTATTAAAAAATGAACATTTTTTTTCTTTTTCTCTTTAACTAGAGGTAAATTTGTTTGTTTACGTCAAATACGAAGATATCTAGCTGCACGAGCCGGTTGCCCATCCCCTTAATATTCACCATTCCGACGATACGTTACATAAACAACGAAATATACAAAGTTGGAGATGCCGCTTAAGCGCCACTATTGCTGGGATGATGGGCGGTAAGCCTGCACACCATACTCTCCACATAATAACCCAGACCAGACCAGGCTAGACCATTATTGAGTGTGGGTGGGTAAAGTAGGAGACAGCTGGAAAGTCGACTCCGTTGTTCTATACGTCCGACAGGATGGGAAAGCGGTGTCGGACAACCAGTCGGGTGGAAATGATATCTGTTTATCTACGCTACGACATGCAATAAGTGCCTAAATGGTGTATCGCCGACAGAAAGGGACTTTTATTTGCTTTCTTTTCAGACGTAAGATTTAAATTAATTCTTCTGGCAGCGGAAAGAACATTAAAACTTGTCACCCCATTCGCTGGCTGAAAGGAATTCTGGCTTTTTAATGCGGATGAAAAGTGCATCGCGGGGAGAACGATAGCGCGGTTAAACTCAGGGATGAAAACGGCGGTCTGTTTTTGGGATGTAGACTGCGTTCACTACAAGTTCATTAGGTGATTCATTTACGGCGCCCTCGTAGCACACCACACCCTTCAATTTCTTCCCTCCACCCGCTGCTGCTGCTGCTCGACTTTCGAAAAGTTAAAACCGAACCCCCACAAGCAGGCTTGGGATGCGAATTAACACGCTGAAGACAGAGAAGAGGCGAAAAATACTGAAAAGGGTATCCGAATTTACACTGGAGAGAGAGAGACTCTGAAGAAAATAGAGGGGGGATGGGAAGAGAGAAACTGATGAAGACAGAGAGAGTGAGAGAAACTGAAGAAAACAGAGGGAAAGCGAGACAAAAAGACAAAACAAATATTGAAGAATGTAGAGGGAAAAAGGATGACTGAGAGAGGAGACTGAAGAAAATAGATGGAAAGAGAGAGAAAGAGACAGAGAAACTGGGGAGAGAGAGATTAAAGAAAACAGAGAGAGAGGGGAGAGACTGAAGAAAATAAAGGAAAAGAAAGAGAAAGACACGTGAGCGAGAGAGAAGAAAAAGGGCGGTGACGAGAGAGAGAGAGAGAGAGACTGAAAAAATAAAGGGAAAGTAAGTATGGGGGAAGAGAGACTACAGAAAAGAGGGACAGACAGAAATGGAGAGAGAAAGGCTGGAACAAATACAGGGAAAGAGAGAGAGATTGAAGAAAGTAGAGGGAAAGACAGACAGAAAGGACTGGAAAAAAGAGAGGAATGGAAAAAAAAGCTGAAGAAAAGGGAGACAAGATATGGAGAAAGAGAGAATAGTGTGGGATGTACAAGAGAAGGGATGGACAGAGAGAGAATGGAGGAAAGAGGGTAAGGGTGAAGAAAAATAGAGGTATGAGGAGAGAGAGAGAGAGAGAGAGAGAGAGAGAGAGAGAGAGTGAAAAATATGTATATATAACTTTAAAAAAATTTTTTAGGAAAGGGAAAGGAAGATTATACAGGGAAAATTTATGGACAGGGGCCACTGATAGAATGCCCCCAACGACCATAATATTATTATGTGTAGGTAACAGTTGTTGAGAAGAGAAAGAAGGAAAACGTGAAATGGGGGTAGACAAAATAGAAAGATGAGAGGAAGTAGTATACAATAGTTACAAATTGAAAAAGTAAAAAGCATAATAATAATAAGGTAAGAAATAATGCATTTTAAACACCAGATAGAAATATATACAGATATATTTTCTGTCTATATATTTTTATTTCGTTCCTCTGTCGTGTAAACCGTAAATTACATGCCTGCTTTAAATATCCTCCCTTATACCTATCTTTTTACTTATATCTTTACCTTGCGCCACTCTAAATTTATTCCCCCTTAATTTTCTTTATTAATTTTACTTTGCTATGATACGTACTTTATGTTAGAAGCAAGGCACTATATTGTCATTTTTTCCTGCAATTCTGGTGGTTGACACTTGAAGAGACGCCAGATTTGTGCGATATACGACACTATATTTTGATTTTGGGTTTACGGAAGGGTGGGGGTGAAATTGGAGTGGAAGAGAGATGGTAGAGTGGAGGGATAAGGATTAGATCAGAAATACAGAATAAGTGAGGGGGCAAGAAAACAGAGGAGAGAAAGAGTTGAAGGAGTAAGAAAGAAATTTAAAGTAAAAGGAAGTGAAAGAAGAAAGATGGCAAACAGAAGTGTGCATGTCAGAGAGAGAGAGAGAGAGAGAGAGAAAAGAAAGACGGAAACTTTCCTATTTCAAACATAAACCAATCCATTCGTGGCGTGTAACGTGTTTTGCTATGAAATAATATCGTAAAAGACAACTTTAAGTAAAGCGAGCAGCGAGAGGTAGCGTGTTCGGGTGTGTGTGTGCGCGTGATCGCATGCTTTTGCGCGTATTACAAACCGATATGGGAAGCAGGTTATGTGTGAATCCCTTCTTAATCCTTGATTAGAGCGTCTGGGGATGTCGGTAGGTAAGTTTGCCGAATCGGGCAAAGCATCTACCTGGCATGACTGCGCGCCATTCTGCTCGCACTTAAATCGGGGCCTAAAGTACTCATCGTCGGCACGTTTTACATCCCCGCAGCATTTGATGCCACAATTCACGAATCCCATGGTTCCAATGGTACCCAAGCACGATAAAATAAGCAATACGTTGGTTATTGCACCCTGCCAATAACAAGCCTCGCGGAAAAGAGATTCGCCGAACAACACAATGCCGAGCCCATTTCCAATACGCACAAAAAAAAAAAAAAAAAAGCAGCGGCTAACCCTAACGACGAACAATGCGCGAGGAATACAAACACACGGAATGCGAAGGACTCACCGAACAACCGAGGTTATTTCTCCTTTCTTTCCGCACTTTGATATCTAAGAAATTACATAGAAAAATTATTCTGTTTGCAAATGCACAAAAATCCTATAAAAACCCATCCAAATAAAGGAATTTGTTTGACAAGGTTTGACAAAACACGAAAAAAACAGACTAAAATAGTTAAAACAGTTAAAATATTATTATCTGCACGTATCCTAGCAACAAGGTTTGAAATTTACAACGACAGAAGATCCAAGCAACGCAGTTTGAAATTAATGAGTGAAAATTAAATCTAAATAATTTTCCACGTGTTCTAGCACATATCCATTGGAAACATCTCATAAAATATTATTTGCACGTATTCTAAGAGCAACAGGGTTTGAAATTTTACGACAGAAGATCCAAGCAACCCAGTTTGAAATTAACGAGTGAAAAAAAGGAAAAATAAATAATTTCTCACGTGTTCTAGTACGTATCCATTGGAAACATTTCATCAAATAGCATTATCTACACGTATCCTAGCAACAAGTCTTGAAATTTACAACGACATATGATCCAAGCGGCGCAGTTTGAAATTAACAAGTGAAACGTGAAATCTAAATAATTTTCCACGTGTTTTAGTACATATCCATTGAAACATCTCATAAATTATTTATACGTATCCTAGCAACAGGGTATGAAATTTACAACGACAGAGGATCCATGCAACGCAGTTTAAAATGAAATCAAAATAATTTTCCACGTGTTTTAGTACATATCCATTGAAACATCTCATAAATTATTTATACGTATCCTAGCAACAGGGTTTGAAATTTACAATGAAAAAAGATCCAAGCAACGCAGTTTGAAATTAGCGAGTGAAAATTAAATCTAAATAATTTTCCACGTGTTCTGGTACGTATCCTAGCAACAGGGTTTGAAATTTACAACGACAAAAGATCCAAGCAACGCAGTTTGAAATTAGCGAGTGAAAATGAAATCTAAATAATTTCCCACGTGTTCTAGTACGTATCCATTGTCAACAACTCAAACTGTGATATCGGAACGAGTTTATATTTTAAAAAAAAATTGGAATTTAATCCTCGGGGCCATTGTCACGTGACACGATCATTATACAATATTTATGTTACGTGTTTGGAGGCTAACATAGTTAGCTTCACTTCCTGTCACGCGAAGTCCGCGTGAAAAACCGACCTTTTGTTACCTTGGAAAGAAATAAAAGGCCGTATATTAAAAGACATTCAGTTTATTTATTTATTTATTTATTATTATTATTATTATTTAGTATTAAATATACAGAGGACAGAAGGTGTAAAATTCGGTATTAGCGTTCAGAATTTCTTCAAAGTCGATCTGAAGAGAAACGCTGATTGATTAAAAAAAAAAAAAAAAAAAAATTGAAAAGAACTGTGTGCTTCATTTTGGCATTCAATACAAACAGAACGAAGAGTACCTTCCCCTACCCCACCCGTCCGCCCTACCCCAACCAACCCATTTCTCTTCTCTCTTATCTTATGATTAGGTAAAGAAGGAAAAGGTCATCGTGTCTTCGCTCGCAAAGATACAATACATCTCGAAGGAAAGAAACTGCAGCATCAAGATCATCTCATATTCCCCTAACTGGTGTAGCTGCTGGTAAGTGTGAAAGAAACGAAGAGACAAGAGTTGAGTACCCTAAGCAAACAACATTTGATGATTCCTTATGTCCCAACGGCTGATTAAACTCTTCAACTGATATCTTTCTCTTCGACAGTTTAAAAAAGAAATCAAAGAAACCGTGTGGTAGTTGTTTACCATGAAAATAAACCGACTGCGAATACCAATCCTCACCGAGCCCGAGGCTCTTTTAAGATTCCATTTCTCTGTTGTCACTAGTGTAAAAATTCTTGCTTGCAAACTGCTCACCTCAAACAACCATTCTCAATTAGTCTTTCGGAGTGGAGCTTTGACACCTTCTGACTAATACGGGTATATTTGACTTCTCCTGGTTCAACATCTACTCTTTTCAGCTTCGGACTCCTTTTAAACATCATTCTTCGGTGTTATCATTAGGCCTAGCGTGTCCTTTTCCATTAAACGACATATTAAAAGTTCTTAATGATTTTTACCGTATGTAAACACATTACCGCACACGGAAGCACGCCTTCCGTCGTAGGCGGTTTTTATTTATTTATTTTGAAATTCGCAAAAATGCAAAAGGAGGAAGGAAAAATAAACTGAAAACGTAATGGAAGTTAAAGTTCGTGAAAAATTAGTTTACCTTTTTTCCCAAAAAAAAAATATATATAATAAAATAAAATAAAATAACCCTTGCAGCTGCAAAAATGGTTGTTGTATTGTTATATAAAGTAAATATACAAAAGAAGTCTTCATAATGAAGAAAACTATAAAATCATTTATTTGTTCATTTTGTAGTTACCAACTGTAAAATGAATAACGTGATTTTTTAAGATTTTTAATTAAAAAATTAATAAATTTCCTTTGTGTTGATATATAAATATTATTTAATTAAAGAAAACGTAAGACTCTACTAAGATAGTTAAAATTACATTAATTAATGCAAATCTCAAATTCTGACTCCCATCTCATGATCTGATGTCCCACAAGGCTCCTCACTAGGCCCTTGGTTTTTTCAATATACAAATAAATGATCTAGCTATATATCTTATTGTATACTAAACAGTTCTTAATTTCCTCTGACGGCTAAAAACTATATTAAAAATTTAGAGTTAGACTTTTCCCCCTCTAAGAAAGTCGGTTCTTCTAAAGAGAATGAAACCATTGCTTCTTTTGATGGACTGTACCATACAGACCACGTACACATTCTTCAAGAAACGTGAGGATGTAATTATCCAGGTGCGTGTCAAATGGCGATCTACGGAACTTGGAACATGCGGTTAGATAGGTGGGGAAGAAAGCCCAGAAGTCTAGAGAAATAATGTCCTCCCCCATCCTCTCTCTCTCTCGTTCCATTTCTTTCTCTAATAAAAATATCAATAGAAAATTGTGCCTTTGATGACGCCGTTAAGAGACTGTAACACAGCTGGCATTGATGACATCAGTTTCCCCCTCCCCCCTCGTAAAAATCATTAAAATTACAATAGTATGTGTAATAGAAGCGAACTTGTGTCGTAACCAATTACCAGAAGCTGCCCTGCGTCTAAAGGAAATGTAACTCTATTCTTATATAATATGCATCCCGCTGATAGTTTGTAATGGAGCCAAAATATGTCATTTTCTCGATACTTGTCAAGGCCACAATTGCAAAGGAGTGAAAGAAAGTTAAACATAAGAGCTGATACATAATACCTCATAAGCATTTGAAAGAATTTTATGTATACATCTGTATAAAAAAAAAAGGAAACAAATCAGTAACACACTCATTTATATACGAGTAAATATAGTTACAAAAAAAAAAAAATCTTAATTGTTCACAGCCATATTTTGTTCAAGGCACCCGTACAGATCGACGATCGTTGAAACCGTACTTGGGTCCAATCGTGGTCAGAAAAGTTCACAGGTTAGGGAGAATACAGAAACATAACCGTATTTAGCAGTCACGCGAGCATGAACCATGGTCAACTGAAACGCGTTTGACCATTCGAGTAGTGAAATTCATTGTGGTATCGCCATGGTAATGCCAAGAGCAGAGGCAAAGCATTTATCATGCATTTTTCGAAATTAATATCGCTTGTTTTAAATTAAACTGTTTATTGAGTTCATTCATGATCATTTTCTTCTCCACTTTCTTCGAAATTGATATCCGTAAATTCACGTCTTTCTTCCAAAACTAATCCGAAAATGTGCAGGGACGGAGCATAAATAGATAGGCTCGGGGGGAATATATGTTGTTCTTTTGTGCTAAGTTATTTTAATTTTTATTAATTAAATTTATATATTTAATATTAATTTAATTTTAACAATAGCTTTAATTACTGTTGGACGAGGTGTGAAGGGCATAATCACATGATTTAACAACCACGTTCATGCTATTCACTATTTTGACTTCGGGGGTGGGCAGAGGTTAGAACTTTTATTGCTCAGAGATAATCTGTCTGCGCACCGCATTCAAGGAAATTAAAAGAATGCGCATATAACAGTTCATATATTTTTGTTTAATTTTTATGGTTTTTTTATTTTTATTTTTCATTGCAAATGTTTAGTCAAGGTCCATTTAAGGCAAAGGATGGTGTGTGTTAAGCGCCAAAGCCACTGAGGCGTCACTATGTTGCATCTGTATTTGTGTATTCTGGACGAAAACCGCGAGTTTTCGAGAGGTGGGGAAATCACATACAATCCATGTTTGTGACCGATTAACTCAGCCACTTGTGAAAGAGCCTATAAAAATTCCTCGTGTCATTGACCGTGTCTGAACTCAGGTCTTTTTCTCTCGGCGTTGGAGAAAGTGGTTATAATGGAAGTACAAAAAATGCTCTGGCGTGATCCTCGAACCATTCCTGCACAAGGCCCACATTGTGCAGGAATGGTCACGCAGTGTCACGCTGAAAGAGTCTAGTGTCATCTGGATACACGTTCATCATGTAGGCCAAAACTTGGTTTGAAAAACTGCCGAAGTAGGATGTGGCGGTGAAGGTGCGCTCTATGGGGGATGAGGGGACCAAGTACATCCATGAAAACCTCCCCAAACCATAATATCACTGCCCCGGCCTGTTTTCGTGCAACCGTACAGTTTGGTTGCAGCTGTTCACCTGCTGAGCCGTCGAATACGCACCTGTCCATCGGCATGATGGAGGTGGAACCTTGATTCATCAGACCAGGCGACTCTTTTCCAGTCATCCAGTGTCCAGGAAAGGTGCTCCTGTGCCCATTATACGATCTCTACTCCCTCTCTAGAGCAGAGTAGAGAATTTTACGTTGAAGACGGAATTCTAGGGTTTTTATGCAGGGGTAGAGTTCGATTTCCCAATAAATTTACAATTGGTCCTGGTGGCTTTCCTCTGTTCATAGTCAAAGTGTGCAGTGCATTCGTTGTGGAGCCCCTTATAACACTCTTTAATCAGATATTAAATTCTGGAACAATCCCGACAATATGGAATCACTACTGGATACAACTCATACATCTTCATACTGTGATCCCCAAAAGGTCTTACATATACTAGCCTACTGGACACCCTATTAAAACTTCAAACAACTCTCAACAGTAAATCTCAGCTAGACATCATCTTCTTTAATATATCTGCTTATGATAAACCTCAATTTCCGTTCTCATCTACGTTCTGGAAAAATATTTAGTTTGTTAAAAACCATCAACCTCATCCTTACACCAAGGCAAGATTCCTGGCAGTCGAGTACTGGATAATGCGTTGAATGAATAGGGTCACGGGCAACCCATTCATCATCTCAAAGGCCGTTTTATTTACCAACCTAAATATTACTCCTTGGACAGTTCACATAACATCCAGGAATATTCTTCTTCTTTCTCAGATGCTTATAGATGTGACTGGCGCCACCAGTCTTCAAGGATTTATCTCTACTCCACGTGCCGGACGCAGTAATGGCAACCGCTACCACCATTACATTCTATACTGTCCAAATGAAGACTTTATTGCACAAAGTTTTTCATCCTGCAAGGAGGAAAATCTACCATAAAATGCTCACTCTGTATATTCTACGGAAGTGGAAGGCCCTTATTAGACTCCGGGTCATCACTCAGCATCCACTTATGGGTCAGCCAACATTTATTTATTTTTCGCTCAATCATATTTTCTAAAATATTTGAATTTCTAATTATGATAAGGGGGAGGTTTATAAAACGCATAACCCTCCCCCCTTTCCTAATTTCACGCCATCTACGAAGGGCTGTAGGGCCGGTTCACAGGCCCCAAATAGAGTCGTTTGCTCTCTCTCACACCTATTTCCGCAGAGGGGAGAATAATGGGGGGGAGAGAAATATTCGATCTTCGCACGGGGCCCAAAATCGTTTAACTACGTCTCTGCATACAGAAAATCATTAGCGTGCTCACACGCATAATAATGATGGACTATAATTAGACAGTGATGTATTCGATGCAATCATAATGGACCATTTTGTGCAGACATATTCTACATAATCATAATAGGTTATATTAGTTACCTGATAGTAATAATAAGTTCCAGAGATATCCTAAACATTCAGTCAGACAACAGGCAGTGTTTTAAACACGAACAGGGAACAAATTAACATACAAGATCGTTTCAGCTTACAAAATTCCGGAAATGACGTCACAACTACATCCACACATTCAAACAGTTCCGGATAAGAAACAGACCAAAAGAGGAAAACCTGTGATTATGCAACTGATTCCATTAACAGAAGTTAATTTGCTTTCACTTTTGTATAAATTATATTTTCCTTTTCTTTTTGTTAGTATTATCCAATTTTTTTTTCTTCTTTTTAGTGCACAGAACAAACACTTTATTAATCAATCTTTCATTAATATAACTTGTCTTTATAAACGGATTCTAGGCAGACCAACGATATTTTCCATTAGTGAACTCCACAGATCATTATTCAAAAAGTGTCCCGGTTTGGTTAAACTGGGTCGAAAACCGGTGCTACCACCCACTCGTTATAATACATTAAAGAAAGCTCAAATTCGTTAACAGCAATGCAATGGAAGGTTAATGGGTCGTATATGATAGTAAACGTTAATACAATAGAGAGAAAATTTATTTATTCATGTTATTTTGATATCCACACCCAGTGGTAATTTTTAACCCAGTAAACTAGACCAGCGATGAATGTTATAGAGATATTACCGACTTCGACTATTATCCCCCCTCCCCCTGTTCTCGACCTTTGACCTCAGCCTCCAGTGTTCGCAGAACTGTTATTGCGCGAGTGGTGGTGGGATTTATCTTGGCTATAAAACCATTAAAAAGTGGAAGGTAGTGCCGCTGAGTGGGTTTGGCCTTTTGGGAGTCAATGCAAGCTTTGTTGATGCCATAATATCCAACGAGGTTATAGAATAGAAATATTGGATTTCGCGTTGCCTTTTATCCGCGCTACACGTCACACCCTTGTGACGGGAGTCAGGATAGAGTTAAAAATGGCCCTCGTCTTTGCTGGCTTCGTGTGTACGGACCAAAAACAATAAATATGCTAAGCGCCACCATCAGACGTGATGTGGAACCAACATACAATTTATAGGATACACTAAAGCTCCATCAACCATAAATCAGCTGCGTACGTACAGGTCGTGAGACATCGCAGTGCCACCTAGTGACTATTTCTCTCCAAGGAATAAAATAAATGAATCTGATTTAAAAAGAATAAAAAAAAAGAAAGTCGGGTGGAGCGACGCCATTTTCTTTGTTATTAAATACCTCTTAGGATACAATTCCACCAACTCAATCTTACCACTCTTGTACGTCTGACACGATGCTATTTTGTCATCTGATATGACTAATTCTGAGGAATTTTCAACGTTTCATTCTACCATATTATTTGATGTGATGGGGAAACTGTTAACAATGGGTAGCTGAAAAGCGCGTGATTGTTGTATACAAACTTTCTCCTTAAAATCGTCTTAGAAGAGGTAATAAAGTCAACCTATGCCGATATTGCGAATGTATGACGACTTTACTAAGCAAAGGAGTTCTCTCCTTGCGCTCTCCATTCTACTTGCGTTCGGCGCGTGACATGAAATATGATGTACACAAGCAGAACGCCCGAAAAGTAATGAGAAACAAGTACTTTATACTAAGTGTTATTTGAAAACTTGCAGCATCTGTGGTAGTAAGACTTTGGACACGAGAATACGAGACGTAGGATGTTAGCATCTATTTTTAACTTTCCTTTTGTGTGTATCCGTTGAATTCTCTCTTTCTCTCTATCACTCACTCAGTGTCGTTTAAAAATCTAGGAATTCCCAACTTTAATCATTCAGATGTCACCATTATTTTTTTGTCTTTCGCTTATTTTCATTTATTGCCGATACTTTTGTAGATGTAGTGTATGTAGCAATCTTAGTGTTCTGTCTATGGTCCAGAAATGCTTTCTAAGAAGTCCTTATAAGCGAACAGTGGATAGGGGGAACGAATTAATACTTCTGGCATTAATGAAGCATTTCTTACTATCCGTGTTCGTTTTAATGAGGTTTGCAAGGATCCTCGAGGAAAAAGAATGCTGCCAAGAAGAGAAAATGAATTTTTTTAAAAATATTTTGCCCTCTCTCTCTCGCTGTGTTTACTGCCTTTGCGTATGAACTGTAAGAGCAACCTACCAATCTTTTTTTTTTTTTTTTTTTAACCCCCCTATCCAACTGTGTTGTTTCCCCCGAATAGCGTCTTTCGCTTACGGATTTTAGAGAGAGGAAACGCGTGCGTGTGTGAAGAGTATGGATCGATATATGTGCACCCATTCTGTAACAACATTAGAATTCGCGTCCAGTTGCTGCTATCTGAAATATCAAAAACGCTCTTTGGTTGGAAGAAGAAGAGAAGAGGGGAAAGAAGAAGAATAAAAAACTCGAATTATCGGCATGCGGATCTAACCACCTACTACGTGTTTTTGCCCATCTCTCGTTTCTATTAATAGCCATGGCATTTACCCAAATAGATATCTGACTCGTGTTTACAGAAATCTGTAAACACGAGGTAGATCCAAAGTACTCCATCTACCTTCGTTCTAAGACCACATTCGTTTCTTTGGCCAGCAAAAGAAGACCCGATTGTCGTCAAGGGATCGTTCTTTTACGAAGAGATGCTGTTGTTCTTTGCAGTCGTCTGATTAAGGCGTAGGAATTGCATTCTACGTGCCTTGGTACTTCTTTCTTAGACTATAGTTCCTTAATAGTCCAAAGATGTATTGCTGTATCCTGGACATTCGCGCTTAAAGTACCCTACCTCTGCAATGAGGAAGTCTACATTGCCATTTTGACTGGTGGAAGCGACAAGTTTCGATCTTCACAGAAAATATCGAGTGAAAAAGGGCTAAGTTGTATTCCAAAATCAACGTATTTCCAGTAATATCAAACCGAATTTCTGGTTTTTCATCCAGCAAACAATAAAATTGTCCATGCAAGACACTGACACTTTATAGCGTTAGTTTCTTTGGAGCAAAAACGAAACAATCTCAGTATTTACCCCAATTATCTATCTTCTGTATACCTCTCTTTCTTTTTCTGCATCTTTGTCTTATCTCTCTTTCTCTCTCTCTGTTTCTGTGTGGTTCCCTCTGTCCATTGCCTCTTTTACCGAATCTCCGTCTATCTCTTTCTATATCCCTATCTATTTCTCTCTGTTTTGGTGTGTTTCCATCTGTCTATTGACTCTTTCTGTATCTCTTGTTTCTGTCTGTCCGCCTATATAAATAAATAAATTTTCTGTTTATACTCCGGGACGACCAAACGGTCAGAGGAGTTAACAAGATAGACAGAATACAAGAAACAGCACCGTATTCAGCAGTCACGGGCTTGAACCCCGGTCACTCAAGGCACGTGTACTTATGCACCCGCGCGCCTGACCACTAGGCTACGGCGGCCTATTATTTCTCCCCTCTCTGTTTCTGGATATGTTTCCATCTGTCTATTGTCTCTCTCTAGATATCTATCTCCTTTTATGTATCTCTGTCTGTCTGTCTCTGTTTCTCTTTATGTATCTATGTCCTGTCTATCTCTTTTTAATTATCACTGTCTCTCTCTCTCTCTCTCTTTAAATATTTCTGTCTTTCTCTCTTTATGTATCTGTCTCTCTATCTATCTCTGTTTATCTATTTCTCTGTCTCTCTTTATGTATCTCTGTCTGTCTATCTCTCTTTCTCTCTGTTTATGTATGTCTGTCTGTCTATCTCTCTTTCTCTCTGTTTATGTATCTGTGTCTGTCTATCTCTCTCTCTCTCTCTGTTTATTTATCTTTTGTCTGTCGTCTTTCTTTTTCTCTCTCTCCCTCTTTATGTATCTGTCTTTCTATCTCTGTCTGTCTCTCTCTTTATGTAACTCTGTCTACCTTTTTCTCTTTATCTGTCTGTCTCTCTTTATCTCTGTCTGTCCCTCTTTATGTATTTCTGTGTATCTATTTTTCTTTCTCTCTCTCTCTCTCTCTCTCTCTCTCTCTCTCTCTCTCTCTCTATTTATCTCTGTCTGTCGTCTCGCTTTTTCTCTCTCTCCCTCTTTATGTATTTCTGTTTATCTCTCTTTATGTGTCTGTCTCTCTCTCTGTGTCTATTTTTCTGTTTTCTTTATCTATCTTTGTTCAACAAGAGCGCAAATATCATCTATAAATATTTATGAATCTGCATTTTCTTCGATAAACTTCAATTTTGATATTAAACAGACTTTTTTCGTAAAAAAAAACCCAATATATCTATCTCTTTCTCTTCTGTTCACTCCTTCCATTTACTCTTTCAGTCTTTCTTCTAGTTTTCCTTTTTTCCTTCTCTCTCGCTTTTCTTCCTTTCGTTACTTCTCTATTTTTTTTTTCTTCTTCTTACTTTCTGTTTGATAAATGACTGGCTTACAGGTAAAAGGGAGAGAGATAGAAAGGGAAAGTGGGAGAGGTGGTCTCTGAGAGGGTCGTTCACGATCAGCTGCGTGACGAAAAGTTAAAAGAATACCCTCCATCCATCAATAGCTAATTCACTGACAGGGTTTTAGCAGGAAAGGTCGGGAAACAAGTGACAGTTAGGATGGGGTGGAATTATGTAGTCGGAATCCTCCCCCTCCCCTCCCCCCTCCCTTATGCATGAGATGTGTGGAAACAGCTTTTACCACCTCTAACACACCTCTCTTGTGTGGACGATGGACGCTTTTAGGGAAGTCAGCTTACGGCAGGTGTGAACAAAAGCTTTTCTTCTAAAGCACGAGACGCCCTTTTAGACCCCGTGGTGTCAGGCACGATGAGCCCACTGCACGGCCCTGGATATATTCAGATGTAAATACTCCTCCTTTGCCCAAATATCCCCTCCAGATCTGTTATTCTTTCAGATGACTTCACCAAGAGGCGATATATAAAGAGGTAATAGGGATAGAGGAAAGGGGTGGAGGGAGGGGGGGGTTGGGTTTCGAAGACTTCTGCTGCTGCTGTAGGTGAGTTATGGGATCTAGTTCATACGAAAGCAGCGAGGCATAAAGGGTGCAACAGTGCGAACGCTATTGAAGTGGGTTGGTCCCTCATAATGCCCACCCCACTTTTCAATAACTCTCCCCATCTGCGAACACGACCGTTCCTTCCGCAGTTTGCCAAAGGTCGACTGCAAATATCTGCCAACTGACACTACTCGGCGAACGTACGGATGACCTTCGCTACCGTGACCTGAGCAGCAGTTTCTGCGGTCACAATGACGAAAACAAAAGCGGGCGGGCAGGTGATGGAGGCAAGGTCAGCATCTTGGGGATCGTACGAAGAAAAATAATAATAAAAATAGCGCTTTGTTAGAGCGGTTATCGTTTGATGTCGGCGATGATCTAGGTCACTCCGCAGTTAACCCTGCGGAGGGGAAGGGGGGGATCATTTGAAGCTGGCGATGCTTCGTGGTGCTTTCCAGCAGGATGCGACTGTGACCACAAACAGATATAATTACACACACTAACACGGCCCTTAATCGTTCTCGTATGTCTGTTCCCAGGTGCGCTCGGGCCGACGTTTAGAAGAAAAGTTCAGTCGGCATTAACGGCGCGCGCGCGCGCACACACACACACACACACCCCAAAATGAGCATCTGTGGTCGGCGATATAGAAAGAAAGGAGGGATGTGCGAGAAATGGAGCAAAAGAGAAGTAATAAACGAGGGAAGCAACATGTGAAGTAATAGAAAACGATGTCGGGGAAAGGGGTTAAGGGGGGAAAAGCACAAATACAAAATTGAATGAAAAAAAACAATACAATAGATAGTAAACAGGGTAATAGTGAGGAGGCAATAGAATAGAATGAATGAGAGAGAACGAAATACGAGAGAATAAGTGAGAGAGAGAAAAGGAAAGGGGAGAAAGACAGAGTGAATGAAAGGGGGGAAAGAGAGAGAGAGAACAAAAGAGGAAACAAGGAAAGTGTGAAGTGGAGAGAGAGAGAGAGAGAGAGAACAAAAATGGAGAAGAAAGGAGGAGCTGAGAGACAAAAAATAACAGAGGGACAGAAGGATAGAAAAAGTGAAAAGAGAGAAAGAGGAAAGGCAACGATAAGTAATATTAGGGCGAGAAGGATTATGGGGAACCAGTATGGGTCGTCCCACTGTACATAAACAGTTTCCTCCTATTGCTTTTGAAATTATGTGGGGAACTTCAAAGTGGCTGCAGCATTTTGAAGTGCTCGGGCCACGAGAGCCGAGAGGACCCGCAAACGCCATATGTAGGACACACGCGCCGCTTAAAAACTCAAACACTCATTAGCGGAATCCTAAACGCCTCTTTACGAACAGACGGAGTTCTTTCCGTCCGCACAGGAGTGGCGAGCGACCTTTGACCTCCAGATGCGGAGTGGATTAGCCATTACGGTGCATCTGCTCATATGGTACGAACAGTCTCTTTTTCTTCGCTCGGCCAGGACAATGCACCTGCCTCCCTCGGGGGCCCAGTGTGTGCACGAGGAACGTGAGGGTGATTTTACACATGACCACCGCCGATCACTGCATATTAACCTATAGAGCGGCTGTCACACTCAGCTCTCTCTCTCTCTCTCTCATTTGGATCGCCCTAAAAGCAGACGCTATTAAGTGACGGCTGTTTTTGTTGCACGAGCTGCGATTTCTTTTGTTTGTTACGAAAAGCTTGCACAAAATTTCATGCTTTTGGTCGGCTAGTTTTCCGGTACGTAGGTCAGGTAAGATTAGGCTCCCGTAACCAGCCGCCCTGGATTCTGCGCGTGAGGGCAATTCGCAAATAGTACGCACATGCTAAGGGAGATTTTTCGTTCCTTCCCCTCCCCAAATCCATCACGGGCTCTGCTTTCTCAGTGGGTTCTGTTGTTGGTCTTAGGTACCCCTGGGCATCTTTGATATTCTTTCTCTCTCGTTTAATTCTCTTTTACATTTTCTCTCTTTCTGCACGCGCTCGTTGTAAACCCCTACTTCAATTTCCAGCTATAATTTCAAATCCTATCGATGGACAGAAACAACGGAGTTTATTTCGTGGTCTGCGCAGATCGTGTTCCCCCACCGGGTCTAACAGTGGGGTAATAGTAAGGTTTTTCCCCAATTATCCATTTCGGAAAAATTCAACTCTGTACTTTCCGGCAACCCTAATGAGCGCGGTAATATGATAGTCGATAGTTTAATCCCTTCCCCCTGTAGGTTTCTTTGGAGGTAGCCTACCTATTGACCAGTTTGAGACGTATCAGTTATGCTTTCGACTGTGCAATGTACCATCGATGTCTCAAAAAAATGTAACATTGTAAGGTAAAAACATTTTTTATTTGTTAGACATCGATGTTGTAGTGTAAGGAGTAAACATTTTATTTTGAGATTTACATTGTAATTTGTAAGCATTTAGTTCATTTTGAGACATCGATGCGACATTGTACGCTCTAAACATTTTGTTCATTTTGCGACTATTTTACTAAGGTGTAAACATCTGTTTGTTGCGAGGCATCAATGTTACCTTATACAGTGTAAACATTCTTATTTTTGAAACCATTGTTACATCGTATGGTGTAAACGTTTTTATTTTGAGACTTTGATGTTAAATTGTATCGTGTAAATGTTTCTACTTTGAGACCTTGATATTACATTGTACTGTTTAAATGTTTTTATTTTGAGGCCTTCATTTACATTGTATTGTGTAAATGTTTTTATTTTGAGACTTCGTTTTACATTGTACGGTGAATTTTTTATTTTGAGGCCTTCATTTTACATTGTACTGTGTAAATGTTTTTATTTTGAAACTTTCATTTTACATTGTATATGGCGTAAATGTTTTTTTTTTGAGACTTCGTTTTACATTGTACAGTGTATTTTTTTTATTTTGAGGCCTTCATTTTGGTGTATTTTTTTTATTTTGAGGCCTACATTTTACGGTGTAAATGTTTTTATTTTGAGGCTTTCATTTTGGTGTATTTTTTTATTTTGAGGCCTTCATTTTGGTGTATTTTTTTATTTTGAGGCCTTCATTTTGGTGTATTTTTTTATTTTGAGGCCTTCATTTTGGTGTATTTTTTTATTTTGAGGCCTTCATTTTGGTGTATTTTTTTATTTTGAGGCCTTCATTTTGGTGTATTTTTTTATTTTGAGGCCTTCATTTTAGTGTATTTTTTTATTTTGAGGCCTTCATTTTGGTGTATTTTTTTATTTTGAGGCCTTCATTTTAGTGTATTTTTTTATTTTGAGGCCTTCATTTTGGTGTATTTTTTTATTTTGAGGCTTTCATTTGACATTGTACAGTGTTTTTTTTTTTTATTTTGAGGCCTTCATTTTACATTGTATATGGCGTAAATGTTTTTATTATGAGACCTTCGTTTTACATGGTACAGTGTAAACATTTTTGAGAGCTTTTTTTTTTTTACATTGTAAGGTGTAACATTTAGTTTATTTTGAGATGACATCATACAGTAGAAACTATGTAGAACATTTTGAGCACCTGCTAGTCTCAAATATTTTACACAATTCTCATTCGTTAACTGATTTTTAATATCATGCATTGTTGACAATCTTGCCAAGCAGATTTATTTTATTATTTAAAGTGAACCTTTGAGGATATTGGACTGGGTTCAATACCCATTATCTTGTACATTCGTTAAAAGAACACGGAGAGGGTCGTTTGGTCCGAAGCGTGTCTATTAACACTTAGAAAGGAGGCCATACACCGCAACTCATCATAAATAGACATCAGACTCGCTCCCTTGACTACAACTCCAGCGAGGTGAAGGTCCTCACTCATCCCTAGCCAGTTGTCACGTGACGGACATTGGAGTGGATCTACAATTCATCACACAGTAAAGTAATAACATCGGCTGTCATTAATGGAGACATTCTACGATACTCGTGCTTACGGGGGTTGCCGTAAGGCAGCGGGAGTTTGACAACCTGACTCCACCACAGGCCATACAACCGGCTGAATGTCCTTCAGTGTTCCACTGGCCAACTATCCCTGCTTCCCTGTGTTGCCTGAACGGGAGGAGGAGTAGAGGGAAGTAACTCTTGTCTTTCCACGCTGATCTCGGCTGACAAGAGCCAAGAAAGGTCACCGCTTATAAGAACTCTATAAAATGTACTTACGTGCAATCGAAGGATACACAATGCGGTAGGTCCAAGCATTGGTAATTTGCCCAACAGGCTTTGATTTTCTCCTTCACTGAGACTTCTTTGTATGATGATTTTTTTTTCTTACTAAGATGGCGCCTCCAGGTGCGTCTGCAGTGTTGTTATTAACTTAGGTCGGTCTCTGGGTGTCTGTCAGCGGTTGTGAAAATTTAAAAATGGTCATTCGCCCAATTGGAGCAGAGTTGTTATTAATTTAGGTTGGTCGGTATAATGTTCAGCCAATGTGAAAATTGAAAAATAGTCATTCTTCCAATTGGAGCAGTGCTGTTATTAACGTAGGTTGGTCGGTATGATGTTAAACGGGTGGGAAAATTGAAGAATAGTCATTCGTCCAAATGGAGCAGTGCTGTTATTAACTTAGGTTGGTCGGTATAATGTTCAGCCAATGTGAAAATTGAAAAATAGTTATTCTTCCAATTGGAGCAGTGCTGTTAGTAACGTAGGTTGGTCAGTTTAATGTTCAGCGGTTGTGAAAATTTTATATAAAAAGATCTCTTGATAAATAACGTTCACAAAAGATATTTTTCATCATACGTTTCGACTGAGAGATCTTCAATGGTAGGGACAAATATTCCATCTTAGATTCTCGCGGATTTTGCAGATCAGAGAGGCTACAGCAGCAAAATTCTACAGAAGCAAAATAAAGAAAGGGAAAGATCGAAAAGAAACCCACAGGAAAACAGCTTAAAATATTTGAACAAATCTCTCATCATTGAAAGAGAAAGACAAGTAGATAAATGATCTTCCTCCTCCTATGACGGGCTGGATTGGCGCTAACAGATACGTCGAACACCGATGGGTTGTTGATGACACCCTTGTAAGCCGTACAGCCCTGGGAGGGAAGAGGGAAAAGAGGAGGGTTTAAGGGGCCAAAGGTTCTTTCCCCTTCCCCTTAAAATTTTACACTTTAACACGTTTAGGCGTTAAAACTTCTGCTAACAGAGGAAATAAATCCAAATAGAGTAAGAAAACATCAATTATGACTCATTTCCTTGCGAGCGGGGAAAAATGTGTCATTGGTCATGACGGCTGCTGACGTCATGGAGCTTTTCTTCGCGGCTAAAATGACTCACTGGCAGAATGACTGACTAAAAGGCGAGCGTTTTCTCCCACCAAATTGTCGGGGCGAACCTTTGGAAGCGACTGTACTTTTCATAGGCAAATCCATCTCTTTCTCTCCCCCCCAACCTCCCTCCCGCTAAATCAGCTGACGGCGTTGTACGGTTGACCTTTCCACTGTATCGGCGTGTGACTTATTGGATTGGAAATTGAAAGTAATGCTGTAGTTATTTCTTTCACCCGCTAGTTCGGAATGCATTAGGCAGATGACTTCCGGCTCGTGCATTATCGCGGTCCCCGGGGGAGGGGCAAAGCTGTATTCGGTCAAGCGTGACAACAGAATGACAAGCGGCGACGCTCTCTTACGGCGGGCGAAGTGGCAAGCAACTGTTCTGCAGTGTGTGACCATGTCTTTGGAAATCCGTGACGGACCTTCGCTTGCAGATCAGAAAAGAATAATCGGAAGCCCTCCCTCCGCTTCCTCTCCCTTCCCCCCCTCCTTTTTCGCTCTTGTCTGTGAGTGTCTGTCTGGCGGGTCGCCTCTCTTTCTCTTTCTCTCACGCGGCACCTCGATCAGAATTATTTTAATCACCTCACGAACAAGCGATCCGCTCCTCTGCCTCAGTTATGGATGACTGGGAGCGAATCGGTGGCTAACCAGTACATGGAATCGACCCGTCTAGTCGTTTCTCGCGTCCGGAAGACGACGTTATAACTATTTTCAGTATACCGGGGTGTCATAACAGGTCGAGCAGACAATTTTTTGATCGTTAAATGATGGCAGCCACGACATGGCCTTCTGACCGGAATGATTGGCTTTGAACAATGACATTCGTATTGTCACACACCTGACCGACAGTCTAACTAGTCCGCTTCTGTAACCTTCTTTGAGCGTTTTTATTCTCCTTAATGCGTTGTCTTCTCCCGATTCTTTGCCCTTCTCACAATAGTCAGACTTCCCTCCAGTTTTGACTAGTGGAGAATTAAGGGCTCCCTCGAGGGCCCTATATTTTTTAATTTTTCACTTGTGTTTAGAAACTTCTTAAGGTTGTATTGTTCAGATGCGAGGCCCGACCACAGTGTGGGGCCTTCTGCTAAGGCACTGGTCTTGACCATTTTGTTTAAAATTCCATTGTACAATATTTGATGAGCAGTGGTAGTTTACCAACGTGTGTACTTCTTCTTCTACAAAGTGATTTGAGTGTTGTAATTCGTTCTCAAGCAGTCGTGTCACAACATGTTTTGTTCCAGACATTGTCATTGTGTTAAGTGATAGAACAGAGAGCAAACATCTTGTTCTCTTTAAATTTACTCGATCCAAAAAGCTAATTGTCGAAATCTGAATTTTTATGATGGTTCAGTTGACTCCCTCCTGGAAACTCATCGTAAAAGAAGCTCATCAGTCCTGGAAGTTAATTATAAAAGATCGTAATTTTGCAATGCAACTATTGACTCGATCCAGGAAGCTAACTGTTACAGATTGTGTCATTTAACCGTGCAACTAATCCTTGAAGTTAATCTTTAAAGATTATGTAATTTTGTGATGCAGCTATTGACTCCATCCTGAAAGTTAATTGTTAAAGATTAGTTAATTTTACCACGCATCTATTGACTCTATCATGGAATTTATTGTTAAAGACTGTATAATTTTACAATGAGACTATTAACTCGATCCTGGAAGTTAATCTTTAAAGATTATGTAATTTTACCATGCAACTATTGACTCCATCCTGGAAGCTAATTGTTAAAGATTGTGTAATTCTACGATCCAACTATTGACTCGATCCTGGAAGCAACTGTTAAAGATTGTGTCATTTTACCGTGCAACTAATGACTCGATCCTTGAAGTTAATCTTTAAAGATTATGTAATTTTGTGATGCAACTATTGACTCCATCCTGAAAGTTAATTGTTAAAGATTGGTTAATTTTAGCACGCATCTATTGACTCTGTCCTGGAATTTATTGTTAAAGACTGTATAATTTTACAATGAGACTATTAACTCGATCCTGGAAGTTAATCTTTTAAGATTATGTAATTTTACCATGGAACTATTAACTCCATCCTGGAAGCTAATTGTTAAAGACTGTGTAATTCTACGATCCAACTATTGACTAGATCCTGGAAGCTAATGGACAAAGTTCAGTCCTGGAAGTTAATTGTTAAAGATTGTGTAATTTTATAATGCACTGTTGACTGCAGGCTGACACACCAGTTGTGCATGATTGATAACAGCGCTTTGCATGGCTATTTAACCACGCTGAAATAGCATAAACATTAAAGAGGAACACACATCAATCAGCAAACAGTACAATCGACCGACATTTCTTCTTTTTTGTGGTTATGTACACAACTTGATGAGAACAACCCACGTGATAGTCAAAGTGTTTTCGATTCGCGGTGGAAGAAAGCAAATTCTCTTCTCGCTCTTCGCAAAATTCGCCTCGTGCTTTTGTTCTCTGCCTTTTTGAGTGGCCATAGTCTCCGTCATCCGCCAAAAAAGAAAGCGCGAGCGTCTCGAATAGCCTTAGTCAGATATTGTCCATGGTCGCGCCGATTCTGGAAAGAGGATCTACGTAATCCGATACTCAACGGTTTATTGCGAGGAAAAGTACGGCAGCTCGTGTGCAGTCGAAAAATAAATGATCCTGCTCTTAACGATCCCTGATCCCGGTATTATTTGAGGATAAGAAGGGGAAAGAGTGAGCATGCGCCTTGAAAGAAAACACCGGGATGCATTCATCAGCAGCCGGGAGAGGGAGCTTAACTGTGAAAGATATTAATATAAAAAGTTACCAGTCGACTTTTCAATAAATATATCAACCGGTTTAGTGGATGATGTAGGAACCCCGAAAACCTTTTCTTGTTCGCATTTAGCATAAATGTAAGACTTACGCCAGGCACTCGACTCGATACTGAAGAATTCTGTTTAATGTTCTTCCCGCGCCAACACATTCGTCTTCTACGATAACACAATATCGAGAAAGAGAAAGAAATAATAGGGATTAGCGGAAAGGAAGATAGATCTATAAACAGATAGACGAGTAGAATCAAAGTTAAGGGACTGAATGAAGTTTAAAGAAGCTGCTTTTGGCTATTGTCATCTACACTACCCTCGAAAAAGTTATTTCACACTGGCATCACCGCCACTCAACTCAATAACCTGCCAGGTCCTTTTGACCCCGTGACACACCATCATCTGTAAGCTTTCCACCAACGAAAGATAGGCTCAAGTAGGCATAGTACTCCACTCCTGCAGAACGGTGACCAGTTCGGCCATCGATGTTGGTCTGGCACGCATTTGAAGTTCCAGTGCATCGCCCCTTCCAGCTTTTGTGCATTCGTATCCATCAACCATTGTCGAACAGATCGGAGATGTGACAAGGAGCATTATCCTGTTGAAACAAACAAGGATCTGTACGAAAGAATTGCCATTATCTTAGGAAGCATGGAGTTGTCTAATATGTTAAGGGAGGATTGGAGTTCATGGAACAGGAAAACCAGCAAAGGCCTTAGGTCATACCATGAGAAATAGCCTACACCATAAGCTCACCTCCTCCGAGATTCTTTATTGCCACGATGCATTTTGGCAGCAGACATTCTCCGGGCATTCTCAACACGCACGTGCCCATCTGATCGGAATAAGATGTAGTGAGATCCGTCACTCCATAAACCCGATTTCTGCCATTATGGACCAGTTTAGGTGTTTATGGCACCATGCAGGCGAGACTTCTGATTGTGGTTAGTGATATTTGGCTGATGCGCCGTCGCTCTCCCCATGAAATGACTTTAGATGGTGTCGGCTGCCAGCAATGCGATATCCGACAATAACCCCTCTCGAAATCAGTCAACTCGGCTCTATACTGGTCAGGGGTCACTTGTTTATCCCGGAAGATTTAATGGACTATGAAACAGGGGGGTACCCAGTAACTTTTTGGAAGTAGTGCATACGCATACCTTGGCTTTTGCACACAAGTGTAAGTATAAAGAAAGAGAGTTAGTGGGGGAGAGAAGGAATGACAGACGGATGGAAAGAGAAGAGGAAAGGAAAAATATTAAAAGACAGAGGGAAAAGGAGAAGAAGATGGAGGAAAGGGAGAAAAAAAAAGGTTCAAAAATAATGAAGGAAGAAAAAAAAATTCTTTCGGAGAACAATTTTCCATTAATTCTGACCATGCTACTACGGCAACCCAGAGCCTAACGAACTCAGAGGAGCAGATGTTGTTTGGAGGTTACGAGAAGGCTGTTCCGGCCCGAATAACCATTAATTGTTCGATGTTTATGGCCACACGAATAACAATACTAATAGAGGGTTGTTATTTCCATCAGTAATTAACATGCCTGAAGTCTTCCTGACACACTACTTGATGATTCGGATATGTTCGCACACTACGCGCTGATCAGACTATACCGGATTTGCAGATCTACAGGCACGCGAGCTGGACTCAGTTATTTATTATATGTTCCACTCACCTGTTTCGCAATAAATGTTAGTCCACCCAATCGATAAGGCAGCGCTTCTATTTTGGATACTCGCAATACAATATTTAAAAGCGTATGCTAAATGCGCACGAGAGAGTCGCTTAAGATCTGTTAAAACCGTGCATTGAAATATGTCTTTATATGCGAAGAAGGATCAATATTTTTTGTGCAATCGATGCATGAAAAATTAGAATACGAAGTGCTTTCGTTTAAGTAAACAAAACATCCCCACCCCACTTTAATAATTAATCGATCTGAAATGAACCTATTTTATTATTTTATTTTTTTTTTCTGGGTTCCCTGATGTCCTGTATTAAAAATTAAGTCATATTGTAAAAATATATTTCTAAAAAAAAAAAAAAATTCTCTAGTTATAAACAGAAAATATCCTGTACTCATTCTTCGAATAAACCGGTCAAATATATTTCCCATGCATTATTGCGAAACAGTTAGGAAGAGGAAATGACGTAACAGTTGCTGTTTTCAGAAAAGGATATTGTTAACAAAAACATTGTTGAAATTAACTTGGCTTTTGTGCATTGTTAGATCTGTTTAGAGTAATCAGCTAAACGAATATTTCTTATCATATTTAGTAATAGAAAAATCGTATTAAATTTTTTTTAATATATATAATGCCTAGCCAAAAAAATAGAAAACCAGTTTAATTTGTAAGTAAACTACAGAAGAATTAGTCATCTTATCGATTAGCTCTGGTACATTACTAACTACACGAACTATTCTGGTGTTTGATGTTTGTTTAGGGGGGAGGGTCCTGTTGGTAAGATACCGTTGACGACAATTATTAATTCTGTAGCGACTTTCAAAATGTGTGCGTTGTGGAGTGTGTACCACCCGTTTTATTGATCCTTTTCCAGAAATGCTGACATGCATCGATGAACTAGATACTATCGCTGTATTTCTTAGTCAGACGACTACGAACCCATAGTTGGCAGCTACATAAAATACGGACTCCGGATATACCCTTTACTTCGGAGATTTTCGGGAGTTAAAGGAACAAGTATTACATATTTCAGCTCTCATTTTCTGGAGGGAATACTACTTATCTGACACGACAGTTACACCGCCTGTTCCCCAGATATTACGCGCACTAACATACACCTCGCTCACAAGAAACTATGTCAATCAAACACGGTACAACTTCCTTTTTGCCTTATCAGTTTTTTTTTTTTTTTTCTTGTCTGCAGATATCAATACGTATCTTGAAATTGGAATTCGTTTGGTGTTTTATTCCATTATGACGACTTTCCGTGCAAAAAAAAAAAAAAAAGCGGCCGTTGCCATAGTAACTGTCACGTGTTGAAATGAATCGGCAGTAAAAAAAAATCGTTTTTATTAATAATTGCCGTTTGTTCTAATAATTTTCATTATATTGTAAAAGAGTTGTCATAACACTCGTTTTGTTTCTTTTGTTGTCGATTTCACTTCCGTTTACAGCATATTGTTGATTTTTTGTACGTCTGTATTGGTGTTGTTTGCTTTGTTGTCAATTTCACTTTCGTTCGCGCATTGTTAATGTTTTAAACAATACGCTGCAATGAAACGTTAACACTAAGCGATATATTGTTGATTTCGGCAAATGTTTAATTATTGGACTTCGTTTGGCTTTCATTGTTGATTTATAGAATGTGCTGCACGATTATTATTGATTTTGTATTGTTACTCTCGTTTTGTTTATTTTGTTGTCGATTTCACTTGCATTTACAGCATAGTGTTGATTTTTTTTTTGCGTCTGTTTTTGGTATTGTTTCCTTTGTTGTCAATTTCACTTTCATCTGCGCATTTCTGATGTTATAAACAATGCGCTGAAATTCAACATTAACACTAAGTGTGATTGATGTATTGTTAATTTCAGCAAACGTTTAATTATTGGACTTCGTTTGGCTTTCATTGTTGATTTATAGAACATGCAGCACGATTATTAACTTTGTATTGTTACACTCGCGTTGTTTCTTTTGTTGTCTATTTCACTTGTATTTACAGCATATTGTTGATTTCTTCTACGTCTGTTTTAAGTTTTTCTGAATTTCAACGCATTATTTAGAACAATGCGTCGAAATTCAACATTAATGCTAAATGATGTATTGCTGAAATCAGCAAATGTTTAATTATTGGACTTCGTTTAGATTTCATTGTTGATTTATAGAATATGCAGCACGATTATTATTAACTTTTTATTGTTACACTCATGTTGTTTCTGTTGTTGTCTATTTCACTTCTGTTTACAGCATATTGTTGAAAGAGAATGGGCCTGAGGCACTGGTTTCCATGGTTTAGAAGAAAAGAATGCAGCAGAACCAGTGGCAGCAGTAACTAAAATAAAATTTAAACTAAATAAGTTTTAATTCGACAAGTAGCTTTCAGGGTGTCGAATCCCTTCCTCAGCAAGAAAGGCACATACATACAGAAATGCAAACTAACATAAATGTTTAAAATAATTTAAACAATGCGCTAAAATTCAAGATTAATACTAAGTGTGATGTATTGTTGATTTCAGCAAATGTTTAATTATTTGACATCGTTTGGATTTCATTGTTGATTTATAGAATGTTTAGCACGATTATTAACTTTGTATTGTTGCACTCGTGTTGTTTCTTTTGTTGTCTATTTCAGTTCTGTTTACAGCATATTGTTGATTTTTTGTACGTCTGTTTCAAGTTGTTTCCTTTGTTGTCAATTTCACTTTCATTTGCGCATTGTTGATGTTTTAAATAATCTTCTGCAATCCAACGTTAACACTAAGTGATGAATTGTTGATTTCAGCAAATGTTTAATTTTTGGGTTTCGTTTGGCTTTCATTGTTGATTTATATAATTGACTTTGTATTAATTGTTTAAATTTTGTATTTGTTGATTTTACGGTTATGTAATTTGCAGCGATTTTGAAATAAAATTTTTACGATTTTTTATATTTCTTTTTAACATTTAATTTTCTAATAAAAAAAAAAAAAGAAGATATTTAGGAGCCATTTAATTTTTCTTTAATCTTTTTAAGACTATTTTTCCATGTAGGTGAGAAATAACTTTATTTTCTCTAAATAATAAAAAAACAAATCACTTACAGTAGTAAAAATTATAGATTTTTTGTTTGTTTGTGAGCATTTTGAAGTCTTAGAATTCCTCGTGCAATAAATGCACGTGTGCAAGAGCTTGATAGGACGAGGGGAATGAAGAAAAAAGAAATAGGAAGAAGAGAAAAAACACCTTAAGGGTATTTACCCTCTTGCTCTGTACAGGCTACATTCAAGAGCTAACTGAAGAATATTAGGGATATTTAGACACTTAAGTGTCCCCGTAATCGGAGATGTTTGAGGAGGTCACGTTTCCGTTTTTCCTTTCATTACGGTTCAGCGACACGGAAAGTACAATTGAGACCGCTCTGCGATCAGTACGACACAATGCCAGTTGTAAACATTACCTGAGAGACATGGGGTGGAAGGCATGCAGTTGTACGGTACACGCATTTCTCGTCTGTCCCTGCGAAGGTGGTTCAGAGTAGCGCGGGGGTGTCAACAGTTACCAACTACCCATCCCACATTGTCGGCAGTTTTGTCCCCTTCTTTTGGGGGATGAACAATAATTTTTTCGCTAATCGCTGTGGTATTCAACAATTCATACAACATATTTCTCGGAACAGAAAG